>NC_082715.1:144553527-144853527 GCF_030144855.1 Hypanus sabinus | reverse complement strand
TAATTTCCACCTCGATAAAAAGGTTTCTTTTGTATGTGTTGTTCATGTAAGCTATGAATGTTTGATTCGTTGACTTTTCTGATCGATGAAGCCAGTTGATTGCAAAGTCGGGAATGTTATCCGCAGAAAAGTTGCAGATCAGATTCGCCCTCCCCCCTTCGGGTACTGTGAGATAACTGGGTGTTTGGTGAACACGAATCCCTTCTGTGACACTTTGTGACCAGCCTGTGCAGAAAGTAGATACATATACTGATATAAATATAACAAGATTCATGCTTACGAGACTGTACCGGAGGCTGTTAGTGTCGGAATAGCCGAGGTGTGATTGAGTTACCAGAGTTTGAAGCACCGATTACTGTTATGCTTCTAATGTGTTGGGGCGGATGCGGTTTCCGCAGATTCCGGCGCACTGCAGAGATCACCGCTGCTAAATAAGTCCATATATGAGGTTCAAAGAGCTGTTGACCTGCTTTTTGAAAGTAGCTTTCACCCATCGAAATAGCAACGTGGGGCGCAAGTTTGCCCGCACCGGGCACTCCAGGGCGGTAGAGCAAGTCGTTCACTCGTTCCGCGCTGCGATTCATACTTATTTGTTTATCAGGGCATTGGAAAAGTTGATATTCTTCAAACACGCCTTCTCTGTATATAAGCGGAGAAAATCAAGTAAGTGACAACCACTACCAATGACATTGAAACCCACATGAGTGCATCGGCTGAAAACGATTGTGAACAACTTTTGCTCAAAAATACTGACAGGAGCCGAGCCCCGAGTTTGAACGTCACAACATTATTACAGAATTAAGTTGGTCCTTTTGCAGTGAAATCCAACATACGCCGATTGTTCAGCATCTACTTTGTCGCCTCCATCCCATCACACAGTGGCGCCTGCCCTCGTGGTTTTTCCGACTCATCGACACCCCCCACCTTTCCCCGCGGCCCTTTCCAACTCTCCTTGCACCGTTTAAATCTATCTGACTCTTCCCCACAGCCCGAAATGTAGTTGCTTTCTTCCTGTAAATCAGGGGTTCCCAACCATTTTTTATACCGTGGACCCTTTCTATTTACCGAGAAATCCGTGGACACCGGATTGAGAAATCTTGCTGTAAGTTATTCGTATACTTTATGCCAGCACTAATCCCTGCGACATCTCATTGGTCATAGGTTGACAACCTGAAATTATCCTTCGTTCGGTAATTACTGTTTCCTGCACATTATTCAATACTGTATCACGCCAATATATTGCCTCTGCTATCAGGTACAGTTACCGTTTTGAGGAGTATTAGAAGTCCAAATACTGTCACTGATCCCTTTCTATGTTGAAGCCTACCGCCTCAATGATATAACGACTTTAATAATTAATTCTGTCCTTTATTCCCTACCACGTGTGTCAGGCTAATTCGCCTTCTCCATGAAGTTTACTTTAATTGAGACAAGAAGTATGAAACAAATCACATAGGCGGAACACTCAATTGAAGATAGCAACGCTTGCTTTATTCACCACAGAAGTTCAGCAGTTTATACTCTTCAATGCCTTATTTAAATCCTCAGATTTATTGAAATGAATACTCAATAAAGCACAAGTTCTGTTGACGAGAATGTATAAGAGAGTAATAATATTTCAAAGCGACTGATATCTGGAAACGTTTCATGTTTAAAGTTCTCATGTATGGATCATCGGCAGCAGTTGCGGCCTATTTGTGCTGTGGGGATGACCGGGGTGTTCAGTAAACAGGACGTGAACCTTTGACAAGTTGTTCATAAAACGGACATAAAACGAGAGGTAAATATTATGGATATATTTGTGGATACGATACATTTTTGTCACATATCTTAATATCGAGCCGTTGGTGGTGTAGTTGCATCAGCGCTGGATTTCGGAGAGGTCCCGAGTTCGAATCCAGCTGGATCCCGTTAAGAGCTGTTGTTCTCTTTAGAAAAAAAAACCTTTAAAAGAATATTGCCATAACTTGCCTGGTAAACGATTTCCAGCGCTGGAAGGAAACCGCCCGCTAACTAGAAAATTCCATATGCAACATACCTTTATCTAACTATCCCATCTTTTCCACCCACTTTATTCAACAAAGGAATAGTTTAAGAATATAGAGGAAAAGTAATTAAATGCATTTTATAATTTTTTGTTTTATCGGGCTTAGTAAAGTGTACGAGTAGAAGGCACAGTTTCAAGAAGTAATAGGAATGATTTGAAGGGGACCCAAGGGGCAGATAATTCATACAAAGTATAGGGGTAAAAGAAAGTTGTCAGAAGGAGTGGCAATGGTGGGTAAAATGACAAAGTTTAAAACACATTTGGACATGTCATATAGGAAGGGTTTAATGGCCGAAGGCAGACAAGTGAGGCAACTTGGTCGGCAGCGATGCGTTGGGCCGAAGGGCCTGCATTCATTCAGTATACCTTTACGACGTTATAATATACTTAACAACAAACTTTACACTTTCGTTATTGTTTGCAGTGGTTTGCACGTTTTCTATTCTTCCCAATCTTTGTCATCTTCTTCTTCAGCATTCCCTCAGGATCGTTGGTGACTGACATTCTAGTTTTGTGGGTTCTATCATGGCGACTGGGGCTAATGTGAATCTGAAGGCTTCCATAGAGGGACAGGAGGTTGAATAGTTTCTTATTCCTTCCGCACCTCCTGCAGTGTTTCTGTATATTCCTGCTTCATTGTCTGGAGGTTCTCAATACCATCCAAATGCCTCTTCTTCACTTTGAATTGTCCCCAGGATATGGATCCGCAGGAATTACTGGAAATGCTGGATTGATTCAGAAAGTGTTTTTGGCTGCCGTCAAGAAGCTTTGAACACATTACTTAATAATTTTACCTATTCCTCCGATAACTTTTTTCTGTGACAGAGCTCAGAATAGAATGAATTTCAAAGTCTGTGGAGAGAGTCAACCGGGCAGGCAGCATCTGTGGAGGTGGGTGAGTTGGTCCATTTTTTACTTGGAGACCATATATCAGCTTCCACTGATGCTGCTAACATGCTGCATTTCTCCTACAGTTACTTTTTGTGCTCCAGACTCCATGCAGTTTTCATATGTTTTCTTAGAAAATAACATCAGTTTAAGGACTCCGATATAGGGCACATACAGTGCTGTTGAGATATTTTCAGTGTTTTGAGATCCCTGCTGTAGCTAGTCCATATTGCAGAAGAATCCTAGAGAGCAAGTACCTTTGTAGTCCTGTAGAACATGACTTTAGCATTAGGTCTGCTGTCAATTGTAAAGGAACACGCCACATGCAGCAGGAACTCAGCAGGTTAGGCAGCATCTAAGATTGTGAATTATTTCCAAATATCCTTTCTCTCAATAAACGAAAGGCTGTGTTCAGAGAATAAAGGCAGCAGTGAATTTATGTTTGCCTTCAAATTTAAGAAGCTTTCTTCCTTCTATAGTAGCCCATTCAATCATGTTACTGTGGAATCACCACCCGAAGGATCTTGGACCGAAATGTCAACTGTTCATTTCCCTCTATAGATGCTGTCTGATTTGTTGAATTCCTTCAGCACTCTGTGTATTCAATTCTGTTCAACTCAGTTGAAGTTTAATTGTCATTTGACCATACACGTATACTCATGGATACAACAAAACAAGACAGCGTTACTCTGGGGTCAAGGGGAAAAACCCAGTACCAACAGCCACACACAGCACAAAGCACACATAACATTTATAAGATGGGAAGATACAGACACTCAGTAAGTGAGTCCAGACTCAGGCCATCCAATGCAACCGAAATCTGCAGAGGGCAACGACATAGCTTCTCTTTTGCTCAGCGAACACTGGTGAGGCAGTGGGAGCACCATCTCCAGCCTGGACGTCACACCACACCGCCTCTGGTGGAGTGCCCCATCTCCGATGCCTGTCCCTGGCAGCTGGAAACAGGCAACAGGATGGCTTGAGGCCTAGTCCTGGCACATGGAAGGCAGCTGCACCTCACCTCCCGTGGTGTAGCACGCTGGCACCAATGCCTCTCTCCTGGCAACTGTAAACATGTGACACCGCAGCT
This sequence comes from Hypanus sabinus, assembly GCF_030144855.1. Taxonomy (NCBI): domain Eukaryota; kingdom Metazoa; phylum Chordata; class Chondrichthyes; order Myliobatiformes; family Dasyatidae; genus Hypanus; species Hypanus sabinus. The sequence goes on along the minus strand of NC_082715.1, from coordinate 144,849,502 downwards.
TGAGACCTTGCCCCCATTATGACCAGGGAAACTTAGCTCACCTGCCGACAGTCCTTGCTCTCTAATAAATCAGAGAGTCAAACATGCAGTATTCCACAATAACAATGTCCAAAAGTGTCTTGCCATCACCAGGAAAAGTGACCAAGGCAGTCACTCAGTATTGGACCATAAGTGTCTTTAAATTCAGGCAGTAGCACGATGCACCACTCCTTCACTTTCTCTGCCAATGACCAACTTGCTAATGGGGCAGGCCTGCAGTACCTTAAATTTCTTAATATTCAGCAGCATCTTGCGCTCATTAAAATATACATGACAGTAGCACCTTTGTTGACTCTGTAGAAGCCGCTGCGACCAAACAAGCTGCTATCTTGCCAGAAGTAGTATTTGCTCAAGATTTTGGAATCTGTGGAATCTCTTTTGCCTTAATACATTCTATTTGTCTCTTTGTGATGTTCATCTACACTGCTGCAATTCTTTCCTACAAAACAGCATATATATGTAGCAAATGATTCAACCTAGAGTATTGTGTGCAGTTTTGGTCCCCTAATCTAATGAAAGATATTCTTGCCAAAGAAGGAGTACAACGAAGGTTCACCAGATTGATTCCTGGGATGACAGGACTTTCATATGAAGAAAAACTGGATCGACTAGGAATTCGCTGGAATTTAGAAGACTGAAGGAGGATCTTATTGAAACGTATAAAATTCTAAAGGGATTGGACAGGTTAGATGCAGGAAGATTGTTTCCGATGTTGGAGAAGTCCAGAACGAGGGGTCACAGTTTAAGGATAAAGGGGAAGCCTTTTAGGACCGAGATGAGGAGAAACTTCTTCACACAGAGAGTGGTGAATCTGTGGAATTCTCTGCCACAGGAAACAGTTGAGGCCGGTTCATTGGGTATATTTACGAGGAATTTAGATATGCCCCTTGTGGCTAAAGGGTTTAGGGGGTATGGAGTGAAAGCGGATACAGGGTTCTGAGTTGGATGATCAGCCATGATCATACTGAATGGCGGTGCAGACTTGAAGAGCCGAATGGCCTACTCCTGCACCTATTTTCTATGTTTCTATGCTTCTATGGAACAGGGCAGGAAGATCAATGAGCTAAATGAATCATCATTTTTTCTGGTGGAAATTTGCATTGAATTATCAGCAATTTCTCTCTCCACAGATGCTACCTCATCATTCCATTACTTGCTTGTAGCATTCATGATTACCAGTACCATCAATAACTTGGTTAAAAAAAATTGTGGCCCAGTGTAAACTGGAGTCCTGAGGCTGCATCAATATAGGTGCATTTAGAGAATGTTGGATAGTGTATATGTGATTGTTTTTGCACATTTAGGTTACAATAATATTGTTTTTATAACATATATTACAATGTCACCTGAGAAAACAACAACAGAAACAATGATAAGAGTAGGCCATTCAACTCCTCGTGCTTTCTCTGTAATTCTATAAGTTGATGGCTCCTTCTTTACCACAGTGCATTATGCTATGTAGACTGCATATCCCTTGACTCACCTGATATACATTTATCAGCTCATCGTCAGATTGAATACACCCAATAACGGCCCCTGCACAGCCCCTTAGAGCAGGGACTTCCAAAGATATTTCATGTGTTCTTGTGTTCTCATCACAACCATATTAATTTTCCATCATCCTGCATAATTATTTTAAATGATAATATTGGATAATTAAAGTGGCTTGGCTGACCATATTTTTAAATGATAAGATTTACTACTTATGTATACATGAGAAGTACAACCTTGTGTGTGTGTGTGTGTGTGTGTGTGTGTGTCCTTTGAAACGTCTCTCAAAAGTCTTCAATATATTTGCCTCTACCACTGCCCCAGGCATTGCATTCCAGAAACTCACCATTCTCTATATAAGAAAACTTGACCCTCACACCTCCTTTGAACTTACACCCTCTCACTTTAAATGCATGATGTCTGGTATTAGACATTTCAACGCTGGGAAAAAGATAGCGTCTGTCTACTCTATCTATGCCTCTTATAATCTTATAACCCTCTATCAGATCTCCACGCAGACTCCGCCACTCTAGGGAAAACAACCCAAGTTTTCCCAAACTCTCAATAACGTACATGCCCTCTAATCCAGGCAGTACCCTGCTAAATTCCTTCTATACCCTCTCCAAAGCCTCTACATCCTTCAAATATTTGTACAAGCAGAGCTGTCTGCAATACCCCAGATGTGGAGCTTTATAAAGTTTTTCTTTTTTTCTTTTTCAATATTTTTATTAATTTCTACATGGAAGAATGCAGAGTTCAAAAATACATATTATCAAACAAAAGAAATATATAATACCAAATACATTATATTTGAATCACATTTAAGAACCCTATATTCATGTAGATTAGATTAAATTGTATGTTGAGATATGAATTTTATATATATACACACTATCAAAGCCGAAGCTGTTCAGTAAAGAAAAAATAGGAAAAAACAAAACCTTATCTGATATTGAAATATGCTATTAACCAGCATCTGTACTTTAACGGGAAATCAAAGGTTTTGAAAATAACTCAAAAACGGTCCCCACAAATTTTGAAAATCTTGGTCAGATTCAGAAATTGAACAACGAATCTTTTCTAAATTTAAGCATGCCGTAACATCCCATAACCACTCAGCTTGATTAGGTTGAGCAGCATCCTTCCATTTAAGCAAGAGCACCCTCCTAGCCATAAGAGATATAAAAGCCAGAATATGCAAGTCAGATGTCTTCAAGATGATATCTTTTCCTCAAAGAATGCCAAGTAAGGCGGTCAAAGGATTCGACATAAAATTTACTTCAAAAAGTACAGTAAAAGTTTGGAATACTTCCTTCCAATATTTTTCATGACTTGGACATGTCCAAAACATATGAATGAATGAAGCTTCACCATTGTTACACCTATCACAGTAGGGAGATACATCCATTTAAAAACGAGATAGCTTATCCTTGGTCATATAAGCCCTATGGACCACTTTAAATTGTAAGAGGGAATGACGGGCACATAACGATGAAGTATTAACCAGTTTCAAAATTTCATTATATTTATTTAGTTGACAGTTGTTCGAACGAAGAAAGACTTCCTCCACAAACAAATCCTGGAAACATTTAATACCTAATCTATCCCATTGTTTAAAAACTTAATCAGTCATAGAGGGCTTAAAAATAATTAAGAAAAATGGAACTAGAAAGGGAAAATCTCAATAAAGCAAAGTGTTTTCTAAATTGTATCCAGATTAGGTATGTTTAACTATCACATTTTCAGTTATTTTACTTAAAGATAAAGGAAATGAAGTTCCCAAAAAAGAGATGATAAAAAAAATATTAACAGTTAGCTTCGATAGAAACCCACCCTGGACAGTCCTCCTGATTAATACAATATAACCTAAACGTAAGATTCCATATATTAACTGCCCAATAATAAAACTTACAATTTGGTAAAGCTAAACCTCCATTCTTTTTAACTTTCTGGAGATGAACTTTATTCAGTCGAGGACGTTTATTTCTCCAATGGTTAAGAGGATAAAATAGAGTCAAGAGAATCAAAAAAGGATTTAGGAATAAAGACAGGTAAGGTCTGGAATAGGAATATAATTTTAGGTATTTAATTTTTATAAATTTAGGTATATAATTCATTTTAATAGAATTAATTCAGCCAATCAATGATAATGAAAGAGGTGATAAATTTGTTAATGTTCTTTTTATATAATTTAATAAAGTAAGAAAACTTACTTTAAATAGGTATTTATAATTCTTAATGATTGTTACTCCCAAACAAGTAAATTGGTTTCTTACAATTGTAAAAGGAAGATTAAAAGGCAATGGACAAATGACTATGAGCAAGCAGTGTGCATGTGGCAAAATCTGCAAGAACGATCGTGGCTTGAAGATCCACCAAGCGAGGATGCTGGGAGCAGGAGCAGTACAACGCGCAGGTGCCCAACCCGGTGAGACGAAGGAGGTGCCAGGCCCGGAGTCACCCCATAGTGCCCGGTACGTCCGAGTGTTGCAAACTGATCCATCTGGCATCAATTCTAACAGGAGGCAGATCGAATAGTCTGCAGGTAACTTGATGTCACTATGGAAACAGTTTGACGAAGATGTCAACCAAATTCTGGAGGAAACAGCGAAGGGAGAAGTCGATAGGAAGCTGCAGGCCATAACAACATTCATTGTCAGCTTTGCAGCTGAACGGTTCGGAGAAGAGAAGAATGGGTCCAGAACACCTTACTCAAAGAACCAAAGAGCGTTGAGGATCCACAACATTAGACAGGAGTCGAAAGCACTGAAGTCCCAGTACAAGGGGACAGGAGAAGTGGAGCGCATCGGCTTGGCCCACCTGATGTGCATACTGCGAGAGAAGATCAGGGTTCTCCGCCGGGCAGAGTGGCATCAGAGACGGCATCGTGAAAGGGCCCAGAAACATGCCGCTTTTATCACCAACCCTTTCAAGTTCACTAAGGAGTTGCTGGGGCAGTAGCGCAGTGGGAAATTGGCCTGTTCACAGGAAGACATAGCCCAACATCTGCAGAAGGTATACAGTGATCCTGAAAGAGAGCAAGAGTTGGGAGAGTGCAACATCCTGACAGACGCCCGAACCAGATGAGCAGTTCGACATGTCAGGGCTGCAGCTAACGGAAGTCAGAGAGGTCGTCTGAAAAGCAAGGGCAAGTTCGGCTCCAGGACCAAGCAGCACCTTGTACAAAGCGTACAAGAACTGCCCTAGGCTCCTATTGCGTCTGTGGAAGATTCTGTGAAGATCCCAGAACAGTGGAGAGTCGCTGGAGGGGTATGGATCCCGAAGAAGGAACATGCCACCCAGATAGACCAATTCTGCATCATCTCCCTATGTGCATTTCCGGGATGCCGGGCTGTCTGGAGCACTCCTGTGTGGTGACACAGCTCATCACAGAGGCCAGAGAGAACAAGAGCAACCTGTCAGTGCTGTGACTCGACCTGGCAAATGCATATGGCTCCATTCCACACAAGCTGGTGCAGCTCACACTGACCAAGTATCATGTCCCCAGCAGAATCAGAGACCTTATCACCGATTATTACAGCAACTTCAGGGTGAGGGTATCTTCAGAATGAATTACATCAATCTGGCACAAGGTGGAGATTGGCATCATGACAGGGTGCACAATCTCAGTGACACTGTTCTCCCTAGCCATGAACATGCTCACTAAGTCTGCTGAAACAGAGTGCAGAAGGCCCAGAATGAATTCCGCTCAATGGCAACCACCCATCAGGGCATTCATGGATGACCTCACAGTCACCACAGAATCTGTCCCAGGCTGCCGGTGGATTCTGCAGGGCCTTGACAAGCTGGTGGAGTGGGCCTGGATGCATTTCAAACCAGCCAAATCAATATCAATGATGCTGAGGAAAGGCAAGGTGGAAAACAAGTTCTGGTTCAGCATTGCAGGTACAGCCATCCCAACCATCACAGAAAAGCCAGTCAAGAGCTTAGGTAGGGTTTTTGACAGCTCTCTAAGGGACACAACATCCATTCAGGCGACTTGCATCAAGCTGGCTGAAATCTGTGGACAAGTCTGGCCTACCTGGGACGTTCAAAGCCTGGGTGCATCAGCATGGCATTCTTCCCAGAATCCTGTGGCCCCTCTTCGTCTATGCAGCTCTGATCTCGACAATCGAAACCTTAGAGAGGAGGGTCAGTAAGCCCCTCAGAAGATGGCTGGGGCTGCCAAAGACCCTGAGCAGCATCGCACTCTGGAGGAATTCAACGTTACAAGAGCCAGAGAAGTGGTACAGTACAGGGACTCAAGTGATCCGAAGGTGGCTAGAGCAGGGATCCAAGTGAGGACTGGCAGGAAGTGGAGGGCAGAGGAAGCTGTTCAGGATGCAGAATAAAGGCTGCGTCACAGGAGGCAGGTCGGAGTGTTCACACGAGGCAGAGCTGGGCTAGGATCCTTTCGAACTCCTCAGATGGACACCACCAAAGGGAAGGAGAGGCGCCACCTAGCTCAGGAGGGGGTCAGGAGTCGTGGAGGAGACGAGAACCTGCAAGGCAGTGGGAATGAAGCAACAGCGAGCTTGGACAAGATGGGAGAATGCGGTGGAAAGCAAAGTGACCTGGGCTGAGCTTTGGAAAGCCAAGCCACACCGCATCCAATTTCTCATCCAGGCAGTGTACAATGTGCTTCCAAGCCCATCAAACCTGCACACTTGGGGCAAAGCAGAGTCATCAACGTGCCCACTGTGTTCCAAGCAAGGAACCCTGGAACACATCCTCAGCAGCTGCACAAGGGCACTTGGTGAGGGACGGTAACAATGGAGGCATGACCAGGTCCTGAAGACCATCGCTGAAGCCATCAGTGCAGGAGTGGAGTGAGCGAAGTGGTCCCGACCCTCCAAGCAGACCATTGCCTTTGTAAGAGCTGGGGAGCAACCAATACCCACCAAAAGAACATCTGCAGGTGTCCTGACCTCATCAAGAGACTGGCAGTGGTTGGTGGACCTTGAAAGGCAGCTGAGGTTCCCCGACCTTATCGCAGCCACCACCCTGCAACCAGACATTGTCTGAGTCTACGAAGCAGTGGTGATGCTGGAGCTGACAGTCCCATGGGAAGATCACTTGGAAGAGGCCTTTGAAAGGAAGTTACCTAAGTACGCAGGACTGGTCAGCAACTGCCAGCAGACTGGATGGAGAGCAAGGTGTCTCCCAGTGGAAGTTGGTTGCAGGGGATTCGCAGCCCGTTCCTTAGCCAGACCCTACAGCAATTTGGGCATTGAGGGAGAGAGGAAGAGGAGAGCCAACCGCAGCAGAGAGGGCCTCAAGGTAGCTGTGGCTCAAGAGAGGGGAGCCATGGAGTCATGTGTAGCGAGCCATCTGGACACAAGCTGGGGTCTGAACAGCTCCGGCTGGGTCACCCGGAGAAGGTTGCATGATGTTGAAAGACCCGAAACTCCCAATGATTCCAGAAACATCATTGATGATGTGTCCAGAAGTACCAGTAGATGTATGCACACAACAGTGTTAGTTGATACCAAATTATTCAAAGGAAAATGTTCACTTTTATGTAGGTTCCGTTTATATCCAAAAAAAAAACTGGCTAACGCAAGACAGAAGAGAAAGTGCCGAATGTAACGAAGTCTCAATGGTGGAAATAAAAAGCAATATCATCAGTATAAAGTGAAACTTTGTGGGTAGCAACCTTCCACAAAATACCAGTGATATCACTAGATACCCGAAAGGGTTCAAAGAACAGGTCAAAGAGCAAAGGGTTCAAAGGACAACCTTGTCTGGTTCCACGTTGAAGTTTAGATGGTTTAGAATTCTGAGAATTAGTAAGAACCCGAGCAGAAGGAGATAAATAAAGTAATTTAATCCATTGAGGGAAAATTGGGTCCAAAATTATTTTTTTTTCTAAACTTTTAAATAAATAATGCCATTCCACCTGATCAAAAGCCTTCTCAGCTTCTAAGGATATCACATATTCTGATATCTCCTTAGAAGGAGAATAGATAACATTTTAATAAATGGTGAATATTAAAATGGGAATATTGATTTTTAATAAACTCAGTCTGATCGTCAGAAATGATAAATTGTGAGATATTTTCAATCCTATGAGCCAGAACTTTAGATAGGATTTTAGTATCAACATTAAGTAAGGAGATTGGTCTGTATGAAGGACATTCAGTTGGGTTCTTATTCTTTTTAAGGATAAGCAAAATAGAAGCTTCATAAAAAGATTGTGGCAACCTACCCAACTTAAAATAAACCGAAAAGACTGAACATAAATGAGTTATCAGCAGTGAAGAAAAACCCTTAAAAATTTCTCCAGGAAATCCATCAGGACCTGGATCCTTCCCTGAGTGCAGTGAACGTACAGCTTCGGCAATTTCTTCATGAGAAATCGGTTGATCAAACTGTTTTCGGTTATCCACAGAAAGTGTAGGAATATTTAATCGGTCTAAAAAATTATTCATTACAGTATTATCTTTAGGAGGGTCAGAACTACAAAGTTTAGAATAAAAATTCTCTAAAGGTATCAGTTATTTCTAAAAGAACATTTGTCCTGACACCATTAGCTTTACAAATTTCTTTAGCTGTCGTTTAGCAATAGAAGTTTTAATTTGGTTACCCGATAATTTACTTGTTTTAACTCCATGAATGTAAAAATTACTTTTATCCTTTAGGAGTTGAGTTTCAATAGGATATGTTAATAAAAGATCATATTTAGTTTTAATTTCATCCCGTCTTTTATATAGAACAGGATCTGAAGCCAAGGCATATTCTTGGTCTAATTGTCTCAGCTGATTGGCTAAATTAGTTATCTCTTTATTAGCTTTTGTCTTAACACTTACAGCATAAGAAATTAATTGTCCTCTATTATATGCATTAAAGGCATCCCGTAAAACACGGCCAGAAGGCTCTTCCACCATATTCTCTTCAAGAAAGAGAATAATTTGTCTCTCCAAGAACTTTAAAAAATCCTTGTCAGATAACAAAGTTAGATTAAAACCCCAAGAAACTGTCTGTTTGAGGAAAATCAGGAAGATTTAAAGATAAAAGCACAATCTCTTTATATTTACAAGATCGAACTAGTGGAATCATTTGGCTATCAATAAAAATAGTCAATTCTAGAATACGTACGATGAACATGAGAGAAAAACAAATATTCTCTATCTGCCTGATGTAGAAAGCGCCATATATCAACAATACCACATTTCATTAGAAATGAATGAATAAACATTTATTAAATGTCGCTGGTAAAGTTATAATATAATTTCCTCACTTTTGAGCTTAGTGTCTCGACTAATAGAGGTAAGCAGGACATATGGTATCTTAACCATCCTTTCAATCTGTATAGCCATTTACAGGCAGCTATAAACTTGGACATCAAGATCCTTATGCTCATCAGCAATACTAAGGTAATGAGTTCACAGGGTTCCACAGGTACCTGGAGAGCATTGGGGTCTCCACGGTTTTAAGAGAACGTGCATTGGTTAATTGTTGTTTAATGTGAGTCATTAATCATTTAGCATTCCTTGGTTTTCCTCGAGTGACTTGCTCTTTGCAAAGCGGTCTCCTGGTACCTTCTGTTTCATATTGTTCATTTCATTTTGTTAGGTTCGGAGTTTACAGTATGTAAGTGTATACCTGATCAGTGCTAACCATGGGGTCGCAGTTTTGAGAATGTTATGCATCGCGGTGTCATTTGTCAGAGGCACTGATATTCTGTTGGAATTGTTACAAATAAACTTTGCTCACTGCCTCCACATCCGAGTCTCTCTTTCCTCCACAATGCCAGCGCACTTCGTGACAGAAGGATCCCACCAATTAATGGACCTACGGGATCTTGAACAGTAGCCTTTTGACATTGGTCGGCTTTGAGTCAGAATGTCATCTATCCTGAAGTCCAAGTTTCGAGTTTATGTTTCGAATGCCTCGAGGCTACGTTCTGGGGTACACAAGTGCACGCTCCGAGCTTTCCTTAAGTCTAAATTCAAAGTCATTTCCGCACTCAACGCTTGCCCCAGGTCTCAAGGCTTTCTCTGGGTCTAAGCGTACATGGTTCTCAAGGCCGTAATTGCGCCTGGCCAAAATTAAGAAACGGGAAAGAAAGGCACGAGGGTGCGGCCAACTATCCGCAGAAGATCGCTGAGAGAGACAACTCCGATGCCGACATCGGCTGCATCCACCTCGACAATGAAAGGTCTGGACGTTGCAGCATTGGAGCAGTGGTAAAGCGTCGCTTTAGTTCTGAGAATGCTTAGTCTACTTCGTTTGTCCAATGAAGTCCTGCAGAGCTGATCCAGGTGAGTGAATGTATGTGTGCTGCAACAGAGCTGAAATTTTGGATGAAACCATGATAAAAGCTCGCAAACCCCATGAAGCGTCTCACGTGTTTGACTGTAGATGGTCTGGACCACCCGAACACCACATTTTGAACACTAGACGTAGGAAGTATTTGCTCCAAAAATGGCGCCTGGCCTTTATGGAACTCACGCTTCTCTGGCTTAGAGTACACATTATTCTCGAGGAGCCGTTTGAGAACCCTCCGGACATGCTGGACGTGTTACTGGTGGGAACGGGAAAAGATTAGAGTGTCGTCCAAATTCACCAAAACGCACCGATTCAACATGTCCCTGAGCACGTCGTAGAGTAGGGATTGAGAAGCAGCGATGGCGCCGGCCAGTCCAAAGGGCATCACAATGTAATCATAGCCGTCAGTGGAGGTGCTGAAATCTGTCTTCCACTCAACTATTTCTTTGATACGAACAAGGTAACAAGCGTTGCGCATGTTTATCTTGGAAAATATGATCCTCCCGGCAAGCAGAGGCAAGCAGGTGAAGAGGGCAGCAGTTCTTCATAGTGATATTGTTTGGGGGGCATATCAACGCAGGGATGGAGTCTGCCATCTTTCATGCTCACAAAAAAAGAAGCCCACTTCTGCTGGCGAACTTGACTGACAGATAAACTCCAAGATCAATTCCATGGCCACCGTTTCTGGGCGAGAGAGAATGAGAAAAGAGCCAGCTCCGAGGAGGACTAATACCGAGTAAGATTTCAAAGTTGCAGTCAGGTGACCAGTGTGACGGCAGGGGGGTGGCCTTCTTTTTACTGAAAAACTCAACAAGATCAGCGTATTTGGCCGGAATGCCAGATTGATCCACATCAGTGTTTGACACAGAAGAGGATCCGCGGGCCGGAGCTTGACCTCGACCCATACAGGTAGAGAGTCATGCCAATCTCCACTCTTAGAGTGCTTTAAGGGACCAATCAATCCGAGGGTTATGTTGGAATCACCAAACGAGACCAAGCACCAGTAGCAATTCACGTAAAACTGAGCTGAGGGCGGAGCTTAGGATGATGGCGCCTGACGACGACTCCATTGCTTGTATCTTCGGAAACAACTCCATTTCTATCTTTAATATCTTTTTTTTCCTTTTAGGGGTTCTTTTGGAGTTACACGCTGACTTCGTTCTTGAGGGGAATGGATCCCGCTCTCAAAGCCTCACGTCTAGCCGCTTTTAGATCTGCCAAGGACGTGACCTAGAAGACTAGTGCACTTCCAGGGTGCAGGATTTTCTGGGCTCTGGAGGTGGACAGATTCAAGGTTGGTGCCACCATCGGATGTATTGTGGGAGTACACGATGATCGAAAGCAGCGAGCTGGCTATTGGTTGGGTGCCCAGTGACCCGAGTGCTTTGGGCACAGAGCTCTGAAACAGCGACGTAACAGACTTTTAACACCATAAATCGGCGAGTTGTTTTGTTATGTCTCTCATCCCGCTGTGAAACGGGACATCTCTATTTCCCTTATTAGGAAGAAAGAGAGCCTGTAGTACGTCGAATTACTGGGTGAACGAGAAGTCTTTGGGGTACTGCAAGTCTGTGTATTGATGCTTTGCTGCACACTTGAGTGTTCAGTCGAAGGTGTAAATGCTTTTTTTTGTTGGTGGAGGAGAGGCGATCGTCGCTTTGCTGCTGCTTATGCGTAGGTGGGAGGAGGTGGGGAGTTTGGGGTAGTAATATTTAACTGGCATTCACACTTTGAGGCACTCCTCTGTTTTCATGGATGTTTGCGAAGGAAAACAATTTCAGGATGTATATGGTATACATTTCTTTGACATTAATTTGAACCTATTGAATCAATCATAAAGGTGGATCTGGCCGATGCCCAGATGTCGTCCATCCAGAGCCTTGATGTCGATCTTTTTGCATAATTTCGGAGTCAGAACTCTTCATCTTTGAGCCAAGAGAGAAGTCCACAAGGTTCCCAGCTATCACAGAATTGATAAATGCCGAGATTCATGGGTCTGGAACACCCACGACAAGAAAGCTGGGAGCTTCACACGTTTTGGGGAGTCTAATTGCATAGAGAACTGGCAATTGAATGATCCTGAGTTTCCTGTTGCTGGCCACTCAACTCCATCTGCGAATGGTTTTCTGCATCATTTATAATGAAGCCAGATGGAAGTTAGAGGAACAACACCATGTTTTGCCTCTGAACATGTTGCAACATTCCGGATTCTTAGGGAATTCTCTAACTTGCATAATTTGTTACTTCTTCCCATCGCAGAAATTGCCACATCTTTCATGTAATTCATTTTCTAGTTTATTGAGCTCCTCTCCATTAGAACATTTTGACCTTTTGCAATGAATCTGACTTATTATTCATAACCATACCACTTGACAGTTTGCAGCCCTCCAGCATCCCCAACTTTTTATTTTTGGCTTCTCCTCCTTCATTCTCAGTCCTGATGAGGGGTCCCGCCCAAAACGTCGTCTATTCATTCCTCTCCATAAATGTTGCCTGACTTGTGGAAATCCTCCAGCATTTTGTGCTTGACTCTTCCTTGTCATCTTCCAAATGTACCCTCTCAAACCCTCTGTGATACATGCCTCAGCCTAACACTGCACCTTTTCTTTTGTATCCTATCATTCCAGAATAGTTTACCTTTCTTTCCTTAGTTCTCTCTCACCAAGTTCCGCCTACGTTCCCTGCAGTTAAATGAATTGTGATTCTCAAGACTCTCGGTCAGCAGTAGGGCACTATTTCTGACATTTCGCCTTTAGTGGTCTTTAATCCCTTTGTTCATTTTTACTCTCCCTTTCTTTGCAACATAAATTCAGTTGAAACGTCATTAACTTGAATAAGTAATGCTAGTGATTATTCAGGCTCTTGCATTCACATTTATAATATTCAGAAGTACAACAAACTTGAAAAGTTCAAAGGAATTTTATGTTGGTAGTGATTGTAGAAATTGTAGGTTTCTAATGATTTATCAGTCCCCGAGTCTCTCTAACCACCATATTTGTATTAGTAATGGTGATAGCATTCTACATCTGTTCAGAATCTCCTCTTTGGAAAGTGTTTTCTGCTGCTGAATTGCATCCATTGCTTAGTTCACACAATGCATGTGTGTGGTACCGGGCTGTGTATTGACGGGTTGCCAGCTGTCCTGTAGAGTGAATTGATAGCAATTTCAGGTGAATATATGTTTGCATCACAGGTTTTATATATCAGTTAAGAAGTAATCAAAATATTTCACAACAAATTCGCAGTCTACTTTCTCCAACTCCTCTTCGGGTCCTCTCCCTTACTCTCAGACTTCATGGTTCCTCCAATGTAATCCAATGGTCCCTCTGTAATCGCCAAAGCGTTTCAATATCCAGGCTGCCATGAAGGGAATAGATCAGCTCAACTGTTCTGCCAATGCAGGCATGCCTCTGATATGTGATCAGCAGAGGGGATAACTTCACACAAATAATGGTGCACATTTGAACTGAACTGCCGGGAAGATTGTTGAGAACGTTTCGAGGCCCTCGAGATCGGTGCATGGGTAGAAGAGCTTTAGAGGTTTATGGGACAGAAGGGCAACACAGCTGGCATAGTCGAGTTGGGTCAGAGTTTCTGCTTCCATGCTGCATGAATCCATGACTCTATGACCTTAGGAAGTAGTGCTGAATGAGACTGAAAGAACAAATCAATCACTGTTCATCGCGCAGTATTTTCAATTTATGCTGTCATCACGAATGTTGAATCACTCTTAAGAGGCACTGCGACTAACAATGACACAAAATAAACAGTAGTAGATTGAAGCTGATCTATCTGATGGAGGCGTAAGTAGAGAAGATTAAATGATAGCACAGGGAGTGAAAATCACATAAAAACTGTGCAATGTAAGATGCACAAAGTTGGGAAATATTTATGGAAATAGAAAAAAATTGTATTGGCCGATGGCATCATTTCAAATTCGTTGGCACAAACTGGAAAATATGGTTATCTGAAATTGTGGACTTAATTGTTGAGCCTTGGATGCTGCATCATGCTTAGTTGGAAGGTGAGATGCTGCTGCTCAAGTTCAGCTTGGTCCTCATTCAAATAGAATAACATGTCAAAGCACTGAAGTGAGTGTTGGATTGACAATTAACGGCACAACAAATTGAAAGTGCAAAGTAACCATTGAGGACTAAATGGATGTGTCCTATAACGGAGACCTTGACCTTATTTTTGGTTCTTCCAATATAGAGGAGACCACATCATGAACACCAAATGCAACATAAAAGTGAATCGATGTTCTAGCGGCAGGGAGTGTTGGGATCAAAGGTTCCAGTGTATTCTAGTTAACAGAAGGGGAGGTTGTTCTTATTGTTAAAGGCCAATAATCTTATCCTTAAAATATTGTTGTAGGAGATACTCAATGGAAATCCAGAATCGAATTATTGTCGGGTACATCATCAGCAACACTTCCTTCACCCATGCATGCAAACTGATAGACATCTGTGTGCACGGGAAAGCGAGACCAGGCTCGGCTGTTTCCTTTCCTTAGAGCCACATTTACATGGGTAGATTATAAAGGGGATAATCAATATTAATTCTCCGTTAAGCGGTTTAATTACATTCGAAAGCTACAGGCAGGTCAAGAAGAACAAGAGTTGTGATAGGTAAATTATCCCTGTCACTAAACAAGAATTTGACTTGGATACAATGTTTTCCAGAAGTGCCCCTGGTGGAATTCTGATTTACGTGGGTTGAAGCAAAGGATAAGATGGCAAAACGTTTGGAAACTACAACACATCCAAAAAAGGGGGAAAGGGAAGGGGTAGCTTCCAAGGACAGAATGCCCAGAAGGCTGATGCCATTGAGACAGATACGACTACAAATTGCCATGTTACCCTTAGCACAGATCCCGGAGGCGATTGTTTTGTACTGCTGGTAAGACGTATGCATTCGCGCTCCAGTATGTCATGGTTCCAGTTGGCCGTTCCCCTTTAACACTTCTTTCTCCCTGATCATGCCCCAATTTCAGTCAATTGCTGCTAGTTACGCAATAATTGTACACCTGACTTACATCGGAGACTGAGAAATAAATGCGAGGACGACTCTATCACAGGTTGCCAGATCGTTGGTCAATTCTCGTGTGATACTTCGTTCCCTGCTCCGATTAAAACCGTTAGTTCTAAGTTCCGCTCTAGTTTCTAGAGAGTCCCTGTGAATCCCATCTCCTTGTCAAGATCCCTCTGGTTTCCTGCTCTACGTTCAGGTCTACGCCAGCCTCCCCAACTGAATCGACATGCCAGTGTCCTGCACTTGGGTTCTCCTCCGTCGCCCCCGTGTAACAGAACGAACTGGCCAGAATGAACCCAGCGGACACGGACCGGTGCCACAGGCCCTCGTTAGCCAGGGCTCCCCACTGGGCATACATGATCAACTACTCAGAGAAGTCATAAAAGATCTTCGTGCCCTATCCGAGGATGTAAAGAAGGTCAGTAAGCAGGTTGACCGGGTATCCGCTACCCTTACTCCGTCCCTTCCAAGAACCCAGTCTGACCGAACCGCACAGCCTGGGATGGGTACGCCCCTTTGCTCGGCAACACAATCACCAATGCCTCCGCAGTTTTTCAAGCCTTGATTAACGATGTGCTAAGAGACTTCATTAACGGCTTTGTGTTTGTCTACCTGGATGACATCCTGATCTTTTCCAGCAGTCCCCAGCAACACGTGCACCTTGTCCGTCAAGTCCTGCAGAGGCTGGGGGAGAACAAAATATTCGTAAAGGCAGAGAAATGCGAATTCCACGTCCCCTCAGCCAGCTTCCTAGGTTATATCATCGAGGGGGGACAGGTGAGAGCTGATCCCGAGAAGATCCGGGCTGTGGCGGAGTGGCCCAAACCCACGGACCGCACGCAACTCCAACGGTTCCTGGGGTTTGCGAACTTCTATCGCCGGTTTATCAGAAACTACAGTCAGGTGGAGGCACCCCTTACCCGACTTACCTCACCTGCCACCCCTTTCCTCTGGAACTCAGAGGCGGAATCAGCATTCGCCGAACTGAAGAGGCGTTTCACGCCTGCCCCCGTTCTGATTCAACCGGACCCCTCCTGTCAGTTCATTGTGGAGGTTGACGCCTCTGACTCCGGGGTGGGAGCGGCACTGTCCCAACGTTCGGGCCCGGATCAGAAACTACATCCCTGTGCCTTCTTCTCTCGCCGACTGTCTCCCGCTGAACCGGGAGCTGCTAGCGGTCAAACTGGCGTTGGAAGAGTGGAGGCATTGGTTGGAGGGGGCGGAACAACCATTTATCGTCTGGACAGACCAGAAGAACCTTGAATATATCCAGACCGCCAAACGCCTGAATTTCCTCCAGGCATTATTTTTAGGCCGGTTCAGGTTCTCCCTCACTTATCGTCCGGGGTCCATGAACCGGAAGCCTGATGCCATCTCCCGCCAACACGTTTCCGAGGAGGATCTTCCCAACCCCGAGACCATTCTTCCAACATCTTGTGTAGTAGCTGCCCTCACCTGGGAGATCGAGTCCAAAGTCAAAGGCCCAAAGGATGCAACCCAACCCAGGCACCGGACTTCCCAATCGCCTCTTTGTACCCGAAACTGTTCGATCACAGGTCCTACAGTGGGGGCACACTTCTCGCTTCGCCTGCCATCCCGGAGACGATCAGACCCTGACCCTCCTGAAGAGACATTTCTGGTGGCCCTCCATGGACGCTGACACCCGTTCCTATGTTTCCGCATGTTCCGTCTGCGCCCGTGGAAAAGCCTCCCATCGGCCACCTGCGGGATTACTCCGTCCCCTACCTGTACCTGGCCGTCCCTGGTCCCACGTCGCTTTAGCTTCGTCACCGGTCTACCCCATTCCCGCGGAAACACAACTGTCTTCACCCGGGTAGACCGATTCTCCAAGGCGTTGCATTTTGTGGCCCTCCCTAAACTCCCATCCCCTCAAGAAACCGCAGATCTTATAGTCCGCCACGTCCTCCGCCTCCACGGAATCCCCGCGGACATCCTCTCCGATCGGGATCCCCAGTTCGTCTCGCAGGTATGGAGAGCTTTCTGTCGAGCCCTAGGAGCAACGGCCAGCCTGTATTCCGGCCTCCACCCCCAGACGAACGGGCAGACGGAACGGGTCAACCAAGACCTGAAGGCGACGTTACGCTGCGTAACGGCAAACCACCCGTCAACCTGGAGCGACCATCTCCCGTGTGTTGAGTACGCCCACAACTCCCTGGTGAGCTCTGCCATTGGGAGGTCCCCGTTCGAGTGCTCCCTTGGGTACCAACCCCAGCTGTTCCCCGCACAGGAAGAGGAGATTGCGGTACCGTCGGTGCGGGACCATGTTGATCGGCGCCTGAAGGTTTGGGAGGAGAGCCCTACTCAGATAGACAAAACGAAATAAGAAACACCGGACTCCAGCACCAGAGTACCAACCGGGGCAGATGGTGTGGCTTTCCGCCAAGGACATCCCGCTCAAATGCGAACCTTGGAAAGTCGCCCCCCCCCCCCGCTTCCTGGGACCATTCAAGGTCGAAAGGATTATCAACGCCACAGCGGTCTGCCTCACGCTGCCCGAGTCTATGCGTATTCACCAAACCTTTCATGTGTCCCAGCTAAAACCAGTCTCCCTTTGTGTCCCCCAGCTGAGACTCCTCCCCCTGCCCGGCTCATCGACAACCATCCGGCATACACTGTCCGACGACTGCTAGATGTGCGCCGTCGGGCCAAGGGCCTCCAATACCTGGTGGCCTGGGAGGGGTACGGTCTTGAAGAACGTTCCTGGGTATCCCGCTCCTTTATCCTAGACCCTTCCCTCATCCATCGGGACCATCCAGACAGGCCCGGAGGAACGCCGGGAGGCTCCCATGGATGGCGGGGGTGGTACTGTCATGGTTCCGGTTGCCCGTTCCCCTTTAATACTTCCTGATCATGCCCCAATTGCTGCTAGTTACTCAATAATCGTAAACCTGGCTTTCATCGGAGACTAGGAAATAAATACGAGGACGACTCTATCAAAGGTTGCCAGTTCGTTGGTCAATTCTCGTGTGATACTTCGTTCCCTGTTCCGACAACGTGCCAGTGACCTGAACTTGGGTTCTCCTCCGTCGACCCCGTGTAGCAGAGTAAGGTTGCAGTTGGCAAGTCAGGCGCGGAATGTGGGCGGGTGCTCGGCACAGTATGCTTGCGTTTGACTGGTCTTCATCTCCACTTCGCTAGCTGCTGTCGGGAGAAAGTGCGGGAGTCTTGCGTTGCACGGTGCAAGGATTGAACAGCGAGTCTCCTGGCTGTGGACTCGTTTTGCGAGACTTTGAGAGTAATTTTGCATGTGTTTCTGGATTCTCCTAAATCTTTGGTTAGCAGTTTTTGAGCAGTTTGATCGGGGTACTTCGCTGAACACTGGGGCATTGCAGTGAGGATGGGCCCTGCGGCTTGCAGTCATCTAGTTTGGGCGGTGCTGAACTGAACTCTACTGAATGCTCCTGGTTTGATGCTTGATATTCTAGGTGTTGGTCAATTTGTTTTTCTTTCCTCCACACATTGGTTGTTTGCATTTAATTAGAATGGATTCCATGGTGTTTATTTGTTCCGTGGCACCTGCGGAAGCATGAATCTCAGACTGCATTCTGCATACATATTTAGCTAATAAATATACTTTGAACCTTTGAGGAGGAACTGTTCTTCAATTCGGAAATGTTTAGTCGTTTATTGCTGTTTATCGTTTAGATACGTTAAGCGGCACATGGTTCTGTGTGACAGTCGTTAGCACTCGTTAGAATGTGCGTAACATGATGACGTCGACTCAGGCCTAAGAGGCCAGCGTCGGGCATTTTCATGCCTTACAAGGCGCAGAATGCAAGATTGTGCGGCGCGTCACTCCTCACACAGGACATTTTGCAGTATTTTTCATTATTTTACGAGGTCGAGTTGCGAGCTCAACACTCAACCCGACACGGATGGTAAACGGTCCGACTGGATTCGAATTCGTGAACCTTCGTTCAGGAGTCCGGCGCTGATGTCACTGCGCCACCAGCCGACCAAACGTAACAATAAGAGGCAACAAGTTAGGAATGATCTAGGATCATTGACTGCATTTAAAAATTGTACGTTAACTAGTGGGGTATTTAACCATCCCTAAAATAGTTTATGTCGACAGGATTTTCAAAATTGTCTTTTCCCTGTCGAGGGCATTTGTATGTCTGCATTGCGGTATTAGAGTCATAGATTCAAAAAGTTATACAGTGCAGAAACAGGCCATTTGCCACAACTCATACCTTTTAAAGCTAATTCAATTAGCTTGCGTTTGACACATCTCCTTCCAAATATTTCCTAGCTGTGTAGTCGTCTAAATGTTGTTAAACGTTCTTTATGCGCCTGCCTCTGGAGCTTCCTTTGGCAGGCCATTCCAAAACCTCAAGGTTTTGCAGATGTTGTGGTCATATCAGACATATGAAAAAGCTGGATGAACACAGCAGGTCGGGCAGCAATTGTTGAAAGAAGCAGTCAACGTTTTGGGCCAAGACCCTTCGTCAGGACTAAAGAAGGAGGGAGGGAGGGTGGAAAATCAATCAGAGGAAAGATCAAGGGGTGGGGGATGGGAAGCAGGGAAGAGATGGGCAGGAGAAGTGAAGAAGGAATCTAAGGGGAAAACACTATGGGTGCTATGGGAAGAAGGCAGAGTCATGAGACGTGATAGGCAGCTAGAAGAGGAGACAGAGTGAAGGTGGGATGGTGGAAAGGAGAGGGAGGGAATTACCGGAGACTACCCAGACGGTATATGAGATGTTGTTCCTCCAACCGAAGTTTGGCCTCATCATGGCGGTAAAGGAGGCCAGGTATGGACATATCCGATTGGGAATGTGAAGGAGAGTTGAAGTGAGTGGCAACCGGGAGATCCTGTCTGTTGTGGCAGGCAGAGTGTAGGTGCTTGACGAAGCGGTCCCCAATCTGTGTTGCGTCTCGCCAATGTAGAGGAGGCCGCACCGGGAACACCGGATGCAATAGATGACCCCAACAGACTCACAAGTGAAGTGCTGTCTCACCTGGAAGGACTGTTTGAGGCCCTGAATGGTGGTAAGAGATGAGGTGTAGGGACAGGTGTAGCACTTACACTTACAGCGATAAGTACCAGGTGGGAGATCTGTGGGAGGGGGACTTGTGGACCAGGCAGTCGCGGAGGGAATTATCCCTGTGAAAAGCAGAGAGGGGTAGAGCGGAAAAGATACCCTTAGTGGTGGGGTCCTGTTGAAGGTGGCAGCAGTTGCTGAGGATAATATACGGGATCCGGAGGCTGGTGGAGTGATAGGTGAGGACAAGGGGGACACGGTCCCTGTTGTGGTGGCGGGAGGATAGGGTGAGGGCTGAAGTGTGGGAAATGGAGGAGATGTGGATGAGGGCATTATTGAAGACTGCAGAAGGGAAACATCGATTCTTAAAGAAAGAGGACATTTGAGATGTCCTGGAACGGAAAGAATCATCCTTGGAGCAGATCCAGCAGAGATGAAGGAACTGGGAATAGGGAATAGAATTTTTGCATTTGGCAGGGTGGGAAGAGGCATAATCAAGGTAGTTATGGGAGTCAGTGGGTTATAATCAAGGTAGTTCTTCTATAAACCCACAGCATATTAACCTTCACAACTTCTGCCACCTTTCAGGGCCCCAAACAGTCCTTCCAGGTGAGGCAATACTTCACTTGTGAGTCTGTTGGGGTAATCTATTGCATCTGGTGCTCCCGGTGCGGCCTCCTCTACATCAGTGAGACCCAATACAGATTGCGGGACCGCTTCATTGAGCACCTATGCTCCGTCTGCCACAAAAGACAGGATCTCCCGGTTGCCACTCACTTCAACTCTCCTTCACATTCCCATTCGGATATGTCCTTACATGGCCTCCTCTACTACCATGATGAGGCCAAACTTTGGATGGATGAACAACATCTCAAATACCGTCTGGGTAGTCTCCAGCCCCTTGGTATGAACATCGAATTCTCCAACGTCCAGTAATTTCCTCCCTCTCCCTTCCCCTATCCCACCTTCACTCTGCCTCCTCTTTTAGCTGCCTATCACGTCTCATGACTCTGCCTTCTTCTACTACCCATAGTGCT
This sequence comes from Hypanus sabinus, assembly GCF_030144855.1. NCBI lineage: Eukaryota > Metazoa > Chordata > Chondrichthyes > Myliobatiformes > Dasyatidae > Hypanus > Hypanus sabinus. The sequence continues at coordinate 144,828,627 of NC_082715.1, read as the reverse complement.
TTCCCCTTAGATTCCTTCTTCACCTCTCCTGCCTATCCCCTCCCTGCTTCCCCTCCCTCACCCCTTGATCTTTCCTCTGATGGGTTTTCCACCCTCCCCCCATCTTTATAGGGCGCCTGCCACCTCTTTCTTTAGTCCAGACGAATGGTCTCGACCCGAAACGTTGACTGCTTCTTTTAACGGATGCTGCCCGACCTGCTGTGTTCACCCAGCTTTTTTTTACATCCCAAAACCTCACCACCTACTATGTGAATAACTTGCCACTCTTTGTCCTCTGATCTACGACTACTCCATCAGTTTTAGACTCTCCTACCTCGAGGAAATGACTGCGACCCTTCACTTTAACTAAACCACTATGATTATACAGTGTATACCTCTGTAAAGTAATACATCTACCTCCTGCTCCAGGGAAAACAGCCGTGGCCTATCCGGTTTCTCCTATCCCAAGCATGAAGTCCCTGTAACATCGTTGCGAATCTTTTGTGGGCATGGAACCGATCTCTGGATCTTCGAATAGTTCTCCGAAACATGTTGCAGTCATTGGAATTCTGGAAGGCCATGGGAGGCCCGGGAAATCTTGAAGACCTTGAACATAAATGACAGATGCTCTGAATGTTGACTTGGAACATGTAGTTTAGAAACATGGAAGGTGGCCTTGGGAAACTCGACATGTGGCCTTGGAACGAACACCGAGAAGAGAAGGCACCCTTGCCATCGGCCGACCAGTGTCCAAGCTGCTGTCTGATTGGTCCATTTATGGCGGGGTCCTATTGTCACAGTATCACGGTCAGATGACTGAACCCAGGTGTGGAGACTCCCATATAGAGACAGAAAAAAGAGCTTATTCATGCTAATTCAATCAGAAATCGGTGGTTTGACCAAGGATCACTACAAGACGAATCATTCTCAACACACAAGGACCCACAGTAAGAGCTAATTGTGAGTCCGCCTTAAATAATCACAGTACGTGAAAAACCCATGTCTGTCAAAATAAATGTGATAAATTTCATGACTCCAGACAAGGCAACAATTAATGAAAACAGGTGCACAGACCGGCAGGGCTTATGACAGAGATAATCTATATCTACCCTTCTGCGCTCACCGACATTCATGGTTACTTCATCAATAAAACTCAATTCATTTCGTGAAACATGATTTCCCATGAACAAAGCCATGCTGCCTTTCCAAAAGCACGTACATATAACTTATCTCTTAGAATTTCCTCCTGTAACTTCACTATCACTGGTGCAAGTTTACTGTGCTATGAAATTGGTGTAATCTACAGTTTTGTTCTGTAGCCTTTGTTAAATAAAGGTACAAAATTAGCCACCCTCCAGTCTTCCAGTGCTTCACCGTCACTAACGACGATGAACATACCTCAGCCATGGTTCTCTCGATTTCTTCTCTAGCTTCCACAATATTTTTGGATATACAGGTGCCTGATCAGCACGCCAAAGGTTTAATTATTTCATTCATTTTAAGACCCCAGTACCTCTTCTACTGTGATGCGGACTTTCCACAAGACTTCCCCGCTAACTATTTTAATTTGTGAAACCTTCTCGTCTTTCTCCACTGTAACTAAAAATAGAAGGATGTTCTTCAACGTTTCACAATAGTGTTTTTTTTGTCATCTTAATAATCAGGTGAATATAGTGTATATGCAAGTGCTTTTAGCTAGGTTTAATGAAGAACATAGATTTTGCGTTTCTTTGAAAAATCACAGGGGTCTTGCAAATACTAACAATAAAATAGTCCCAAACTCCTGGGCCCAGGGGCGTAAGAGACCTCCGTCCATTCCCAAGACTCTCGCTGGAGATCTGTGGCTCAGTGACTGAAAAGAAGTTGCCAATCTACCAACTTTCTTTCAGGGAGCAATAAACTGCCGGAATATGGGTTGGATGATATGGCGCGTTAAAATACTTCTGTACTTCAATACGGCAGAGAAGGTATCGGCGTCAAATTTAACCAGGCATAAGATAAAGCCAAGTTATAAGCTGTGCAATTATGTAACTCTTTCTCGCAGCTGAAAGTTTATTTTGTGGGAGAAGTGTGAGAAAACATAGCCGTTGTATACCCCCACCCAAATCCTTTCCTACTATCTTAACAACCCAAGTCAGCTTCCAGCGTTATATTTAATGGCAGTGCCTACACACGCAGGCCAGTCTTACATTGGTATTCATGGCGGTTTAGGAATCTAGATGTGGCAGAAGATGTGTTAGGATTTTAGACTCCAGAATTACGGTCGTGCTTAATAAAATATAATGAAAGATGTGAAAATTACCAAACACTCAACTGAATTAATGATTCGGCTGCCACTGTTTTGGCAAAGGGCTCGAAGTAGCAAATGGATAACGGCAGAATTAAATAGATTTGAGGCAAAGCTGTGGTTAGCAGATTGGCAAATGCAGCACTATGATGACCTTCATTTACATTTGCAAATTTCACACATCTTAACCACTTTAAAAGCATGCTCGCAGGTAGCCAGAACATAATGCACTCCGGGGCGAGAACTTTCGCAGTCAGCGGATGGTGTAAAACATACTCGAGCTATTCTGACCTTTATGTCTTTATTGTGTCTTGCTATGACTAACGTCCGTTTGATGTTGGACCAACAAAGCAACACCTTACGTGAGAACTACAGTAAGTAGACGTATTATGGCAGAGCTGTTGAAATTTCACCAGCCTTACTAGACTTGTTATATTCAAACCTTTGAGAAGATAGCATCAGATTTCGTAAATGAGGCAACAACTATTCTGCCGATACATTGCAAAGAGAATTTTGAAATACATTCCTTGCTTAATCTCTCATCATTTTAAGCACATTCTCTGCCTGCTTAGCATTTTGCCTGAACCCTAAATTGCACTCCATCTTTTCCAGTCTTGCCCTTACGAGCGATCAGATTTAATTGCTAACCTGATGCGTACATTGGACTAGGAGCTCTGCACATCAGCCGACCGGAAGACAGTCGGGTCAGTAGGATCGCTGGCTAATCGCTGACTCTCTGACCGTCCGGCGGTAGTAGCAAACATCAATTCCTATTTGTGCCACTGGGAGATTATATGTTTGGTGTTATTTCTAACATCCAGTTTTATTTACCTGATAAATTCGCCGATGCAGAGCTAAAACTTGAAACTCAAACTTCCGAGATACGATGTTTCTAAAAGCTAATTGGGAAATAAAGTGGGAGAAGCTGTTAAATGGGAGGAAGTGGGAAGATTAGGGGCTAGACGAGGAACTGTGGGGTGCTTGGGGCACCTAAGGGCGACAGCGGACAATCTGTCGCTGAGTAGGAGAGGTTTGGGGTCAGGTTGGAAAGTTGGAGGATGGCTGGGGATTCAGGGGAAGGATGACAACAGCTGGCAATGGAAGGGAAGATTTGGAAACGGGTCGGTAAAGTTGGATATGGATTTGGAGGAAGGATTGGTAGATCTGAAGACGGGAGATGACACTTTGGGGAATGGTTCTAGTGACCGTAAATAAGGACGTTAATGACATGAGAGGATGCTCGGAATGAGAGTGAAAAGTGAGAGAAGATAATCTAGAGATCCTAAAACATACGATAGGAAAGGAGCACAAATGCCACATCTTGAAATATAAAGAGGAAAAGTAAATTTCCCATGATTTTCTTAAGCGTGCCTCTTGCATTCATAGCCGAATAATGCCCGGAATAATGAAAGGATAAACATCCTGCTGTCGAGTTAATTTTACCCAGAAGAGTAAAATAGTTCGCAAAAGAAAACGCGGTTTGTTTAATTATAGTTTTCGTTAAGAGTGAAGCTAGACAGGCGGAAAATAAATTTCTGCTGAGGTTCATTTCAAATAGCTTCAATTCGTGCCTTTTCAGTAGATACTGCAAATCTGGGACAGACACTAATGATCTCAGATAGAATTCAACTGGTGGATAATTAAGGAAGAATCGAATGGAAGAATAACTTTGAGTTGTATCTACACAACGCCAGCGATATCCCAGCAGCTAAAGGCTTTATAAGCAGAAAAAATGTTTTATTCCCTGCAGAACAGACGTAGAACGCAGGAAGAGTATTATGGAAGGGTAAGAGTTTAGTGGCGCAAACACGAGGAAATCTGCAGATACTGGAAATTCAAGCATGCCTGACCTGCTGCGTTCCACCAGCATTTTGTGTGTGTTACGTGAGTAGTTTAACGGGAAATGTTCCTGTCTCAGCAGCTACCTATTTCCACTAATCCTGTAAGAATCCCATTTTTATTGTCCTCGCATTCCTGTTACCTTTCCACCTTCCCGTCTCCCCCCGCCATTACTTTGGGGAAAAGTAAAAGTCGTGGATATAAAGATCACAAGCCGCACGTCTTTGGTATGTGGGAAGAAAGTGGAGGACCCACAGGAACCTCTCGCAAACTCCTCAGAATCGGCATCAGCTGGCAGGATTGAACCCATTTCTCGGGGGTTTGAAGGAAATGTCGCTAATCCTTGCGCCTTGTTTATAAAGAAAATAAATAATTAGCTTAGCCCAGGTAACATACAAGACTTGCTATGACCGTTTAGCGATAAGCTAATTATCACAGGTATTTTTCTGTCTGCAATATCCGGTGACCGCTGTCTGCACGGGATTATCGAGACTGAATCTGTATCTGAACTTTAATGATTGCTCTCGAATATGTACTTTGGATTAAATACGCCCGGTCGATCAAGAATATAAATAAATTCCTGAGTCCAGAGTCCCACTGCCGACAGGGAGTGAAAATCAACCGAAAATCCAGACGCTGAAATGTGAGATTGAAAATGGTCAGGGGTCGGGACGGGCGGCAATAAGTCTGACTATGAGAAACAGTCAGAACTGTGAGTGAGTCCTTAGTTCTGATTCCGCTGACCAAGTTTACAAACGGGGAATCAACATTGGCAGCGTTCCACTGCCATGCTCTGCGCAATCACCAGACACGCGTAAACCTACACTTATAAACTTATCATCAACGTTAGCTTTATTTCCTCACACCGAAAGTATGATACAGAAATGATCCCGGCATTTCCAGCTTGCAGCGTCGCCTGAAACTGTTGCTGTTCTCACCCCTGTCGATATTTTACACTTACTCACGTCTCTGCCGTTACTTCCTGACTCCTTCCTTTCCAGATACTGATACTCGATCTACACTCTCACAGAGTTAAGGAAAAAACTTCTTCTCCCAGAGAGTTGTGGAGGTGTGGAATGCACTGCCTCTGAAGGTAGTGGAGGCCAATTCTCTGGATGCTTTCAAGAAAGAGCTAGATAGGTATCTTATGGATAGGGGAATCAAGAGATATGGGGACAAGGCAGGGACTGGGTATTGATAGTGAATGATCAGCCATGATCTCAGAATGGCGGTGCAGACTCGAGGGGCCGAATGGTCTACTTCTGCACCTATTGTCTACTGTCTATTGTCATATTGTTTACTAATAAGGTTTTACCACTTAATAATTCTCTGTACTGCCTGTGGAGCTTTGAAAGTTGACATCCAGTGTAGCCACTATATTCTCCATTTTTAACTAAATCTAATTTCCTTCACCTCCTTGTTCACTCTAAACATAGAACAGTACAGAACAGGAACAGGGTCTTCAGCCCAAAATATTGTGCCAAATGAATTATATTAAATGGCCAACTAAACAAGCCCCTTCTGCCTAGGCAATGTCCACAACTTACCATTCCCTTCACAGTCATGTACCCATCTAAAAGGCTCTTAAAAGTCCCAAATGTATTTGTCTGTACCACCACCCCAGGCAGCGCATTTCCAAAACTCACCACTCTCTGTGTAAATTATTTGTTCCTCATTAGTCTTTTGATCTTACCCTCTCTCACCTTAAATGCATGCTGTCTAGTGTTAGGCTTTTCAACCCTGGAATAAGAAACTGCCTGTTTACTCTACCTATGCCCCTTATAATTTCATAAACCTCATCTGCACCTTCTTCAAGCAATGACATTCTTCCTTTAATGGGGCAACAGAAGTGTTTGCAATATTCACGATGTGGTCTAACCAGCGTTAATAAAACTACAAAATAACTTCCTGACTTTTGAACTAAATACCTCTAATAATAAAGGCATTCATGCCAAATACCTTCTTAACTACACAATCAAACTGTATAGCTACTTTCAGGCAATTATGAACTTGGACATCAAGATCCCTCTGATGATCAACACTCTTCAGCGTAATGAATACTTTGGGCCTGTGCAGAGAGTCAGACAGTGTTGGACTCTGAGATTTCTAGAGCACCTAAATTGGTTAATTCAGTCTTTTCCAACATTTTTGTAGCTCAGCGCCCTTCTAAGGCTCTTTCATACTTGCCAACACCCCCCTAAAGCACCTTCATACTTGCTAATGCTCCTCTTAGACACAATATACTCTACGGCACCCCTATAGAGTAAAACCATGTCCACCATATGCTCACATGAGAAAAGTGTGAATGAGAGTTCCATACTTCCCATGCAGGGAAACTGTGCAGGAACATTCTTGTTCCAATGTTTTGCTTATATATTTCCAATTTGCCAATAAAAATGGACATTGCACTTTTTGCCTGGATTAATTTGAAATTCTCACCCTGCATTTCCATGTTTAGAATGTTCATTTTGTCATATAGATCAGCTAGGTATGCCACATCTCCATGTAAAAGTTCAATCGTGTTTCCCAAGCTTTTGTCAATTTTGAACAAAATCTCAACTGCAGTGTCGAAAAGATTAAAGTAATGTTTTGAGCAGCAGCCTTTTGACAGCCAATGCAAGTCAGTGTGAAGAAGCAAGCATTCAAACTCTTCATCATTATCTTGCTATACCTGGTAAAATATTCTGCTATTTAATGGCTGTGCATTAAATTTGTTGAGAGCAGATATTACAAAGTTGCACAGGATGAGGGAATCCCAGCACTGGCCTGGGCAAGGTACTCCTGGGCTGGACGAGGCACATCGATAAGCTGAGAACACAGAGCCCTGGTCGAGGGAGAACAGGAACGCAGAACACAGAGTCGAGGGAGAGACAGGAACATGGAACACCGAGCCGTGATCCCTCCTTGGGTACAGGATGTAGGGCCGGGACCCATTACACAGAATACAGAACGCTGAACACAACGAGACGGTTCTCAATACTAGGTAGTGGAAAAACGGCCAGACCTACCTAGCGAATGCATGGACCTGGAGAGGCAGTTCCCAATGCTAGGAAGCGGCAAAGCAGCCAGATCTATCTAGCGAAAGTGCGGACCTGGAGAAACAGTTCCAAATTGGGTGAGGCTCCAAGCAAAGGCAAGTTGAGGCAAGGCTCCAGGCAGAGGCAAGGCAAGGCCCCAGATGAGGCAAGGCCCCAGGCAGAGGCAAGGTGAGGCAAGACAAGGCCCCAGGCGAAGCAAGGATCCAGGCAGAGGCAAGGTGAGGCAAGGCAAGGCCCCAGTCAAGGCAAGCCTCCAGGCAGAGGCAAGGCAAGGCAACGCAAGATCCCAGGTGAGGCAAGGCTCCAGGCAGAGGCAAGGCAAGCCTCCAGGCAGAGGCAAGGCAAGGCAACGCAAGATCCCAGGTGAGGCAAGGCAAGGCCCCAGTCAAGGCAAGCCTCCAGGCAGAGGCAAGGCAAGGCAACGCAAGATCCCAGTGAGGCAAGGCTCCAGGCAGAAGCAAGGCAAGGCCCCAGGCAGAGGCAAGGTGAGGCAAGACAAGGCCCCAGGCGAGGCAAGGATCCAGGCAGATGCAAGGCGAGGCAAGGCAAGGCCCCAGTCAAGGCAAGGATCCAGGCAGAGGCAAGGCAAGGCCCCAGACGAAGCAAGGCGCCAGGCAAAGGCAAGGCAAGGCCCCAGATGAGGCAAGGCACCAAGCAAGGCAAAGGCAAGTCAAGGCTCCAGGCAGAAGCAAGGCTCCAGGCAGAGGCAAGGCGAGGCAGGGCAAGGCCCCAGGCAAGGCAAGGCTCCAGGCAGAGGCAAGGAGAGGCAAGGCAAGGCCCCAGGCGAGGCAAGGATCCAGGCAGAGGCAAGGTGAGGCAGGGCTCAGCTCCAGGCAGAGGCAAGGTGAGGCAGGGCTCAGCTCCAGGCAGAGGCAAGGCGAGGTAAGGCAAGGACCCAGGCGAGGCAAGGATCCAGGCAGAGACAAGTTGAAGCAGGGCTCCCGGCAGAGGCAAGGCGAGGCAGGGCTCAGCTCCAGGCAGAGGCAAGGCGGGGTGAGGCAAGGCTCCAGCAGAGGCAAGGCAAGGCCCCAGGCGAGGCAAGGAACCAGGCAAAGGCAAGGAAAGACTCCAGACAGAGGCAAGGCGAGGCAGGGGAAGGCCCCAGGCGAGGCAAGGATCCAGGCAGAGGAAGGGTGCAGGGCTCCAGGCAGAGGCAAGGCGAGGGAAGGCAAGACCCCAGGTGAGGCAAGGCCCAGGCAAGGCAAGGCTCCAGGCAGAGGCATGATGAGGCAGGGCTCCAGGCAGAGGCAAGGCGAGGCAAGGGAAGGCCCCAGGTGAGGCAAGGCTCCAGGCAGAGGCGAGGCAAGGCAAGACAAGGCTCCAGGCAGAGGCAAAGCAAGGCTCCAGGCAGAGGCAAGGTGAGGCAGGGCTCCAGGCAGATCCTGCCTGATCGCTCTGGTCCTCGAGTTCCCCTAGTTCCACGAAGCTTATACTCTATTTCAGTCTTTTCATCTCTTTGTTCTGTAGTATAAAAGCGTGTCTGTTGTGCGGACTTGTATGTGTTGTCACAAGTTGGGAAGGAAGTGCTACGTTGGCATATATTTGCATGTATGACCGAAAACAATACAGTATAGCATAGTTCGGAAAGTTTTAAACTTTTTCAGAACGAGGCGTAGTAGTTTGCTTTTCAGAAACATCCTGAGTTGATTCTTCTATCAAAATCCACAGAACGAGATGGTGGATTGGAGTTCTCGCTGCACTGGTCCTTTGTCTTCGCAGTAAGTACTGTGTAACATTAGCGTTCTACATTGTTTCCAAATCATACCTTTGCACTTATCTGAGTTCTGTGAATAGGAACAGCAATTAGTTACGCGTTTGCTACCTTGACTCAGGAAACTCTGTCTCCGCCCCTCGATTACAAGGTAATTCTGTCGGTGCTTTCAACTATCGCGAATGTACAATCTGAAAACGCTTCTGATTACCATTGTTATGCGTCACACACTTTGGTTAAGGAACGCAGCTGAATCTGACTGGTAAGTAGATATTCGCAATCTAAATTAATCGTTTCAGTGACGCGTTTACAAATCCTTGCATTGCAGCTTTCTTAGCAATTCTTCACAGCGGATAGCACAGAACAGATCTTCCCACTTTGCTCTACTTAAAAACAAATTATTCACAGCCAATAGCACAAAACAGGTCACATGCAAAATGCTGGAGGACTCAGCTGGCCAGGCAGCATCTATGCAGAAGAATAACTGTTGAGATTTCGGGTCGCGACCCCTCGTGAGGACCTCATTGTGAGTCCTAATGGCGGATCTCGTCCTGAAATGTTGACTCTTTCCACTTTTCCACAGATGCTGCATGGACTGCTGAGCTCTTCCAGAATTTTGTGCGTGTTGCTTGGATTTCCAGCATATGCAGCTTGTCTCATGTTTGTGACAGAATAGGTCTGACCACGTTGCTCTACATAACCTCTAATTCTTCATAGCGGGTAACACAGAACAGGTCTACCCATTTCGCTCTATTTAACATTGCTCGGCGAATCAGTTATATCAAAAGGGAATAAATTGCATTTATTTTTGCTTCTAACAACGGTAAAACACGTGGTTGCGAAAAAAATCCGCTTGTGATTGTTATTGAGGGATAGTGCGGCGAGCAGCCTTGCATGATATTCAACAAAATGTTATGGAGATCCCTGCCTGCACAGTATGTTTTGCTCCTCGCGTCTGGGTGTGACTAACTGAGTGTCATTGGAATAACCTACCAGCCACCATTTCATCTCCCCTTCTTGAAAAGAAAAACTAAGAATATACCTCTTGACCACAGAACTGCATTGAAATAGTCGTCACTGAATTTAGGGGATTCAGTTCACTTTACCCACAGCACATAATTTAAATCCTTTACATAAATATAAAAAAGAATTGCCAACATTATAATAGTCTTTCCCTTTGTTTTAATGGTGTCATCGTCAATCTTTAAGTTTTCCTTTTCCATACCAATTCCATATTCTTTAAGAGCATTAGAAACCTTTAAGAAAAACCCCTAAATCTTATGGAGATCAGGGTAGACTACCAGAACTGTTGGGCAAAGTGTGAGGATTATTTGACTTTTTAGTCATTTGCCTTAAGTTCTCAGGCTATGGCGTTTATCTATCCCATGGGACAGATAAACAGCACAATCTGGTATAGAAGTGTTGGAATGGATGGAGTTTCTTGAACAGGTGTGTCCTCCTCAGGTGAGTGGTCCTTGTCGTCCTCCAACTTTCATGGACTTTGAAAGTGCAAGAGTGCACCCCTGCTCATCCTTATTTTGCCCTGTGATGTTCTGATCACAAATGATCGTGGTCCATGCTGCTGGACTATTGTTCCTTTGGTGAGTTGGTCTGAAACCCAGACAGCTTCACTACTCCTGAGCGGCGACAAAGATTTTGCTCTGTGTCTGAGATCATGCCTGCTCTTCCTTTTCTCACGCTGTGTTGTCTCAAAGCTTCTCACTTAGTCTAAGTCCGTTAAATGAGTTTGGAGAACGGAAGGAAGAATGGACAGCTTTGTTCTTAGTGTCCAGCCCATTGACAAGTCTGATGGACTGTAGCCTTTTGCAAGAGATCTCGAGTGATAAGCAAGCAGTGCCTTTTCCCTCTAGTAGGGGATTCTTAACAGTTTCCATTGGTCCTTCCATGACTCCATTTGCCTGTGAGCACCAGAGACTACTTTTCTGGTGTTCCTGTGCAGTCTCCCAGGTCCATAGCCCACAGGTTATTGTAATGTATCCACTTTTAGGTGCAGCTTGAGGGTGTTGCCCAGCAATCCTGGTAATTTCTTAACCCAGCTAGATTGTGCATACAATTAACAACTAGCAAAGGTTCAGGTTGATAAGTCTCTGGATATTTTTCATAGATACATGCAAACAAGAATAGACAGTGTAAATCCTTTCTGATGGGGATATAATTTGTTCTACAGCACCAATGCATCAATGATCAACCACTTCTGGCACCTTGTTGTGTTCTATATTGAGGAATTGTGCAGAGAACACCCAGTCACCAGCCTTGCAGGATATTCAACTGAACTATATTGTTGACACTGCTTGTACAGAATGTGAATACACCCCATGCGGGAGTGGCTAGCTGAATGGCATAGAAATTAGCTATTAGCTACCACTACATTAGAAAGAGTAAACCACAGGCAACCTACTGGCAGTTTAGCATAGCAGACTTTATGTCTTTTTCACCCAAAATGTTTACATGTGGACAATGAAGCAGAAATTTTCCCTTCCATATTTTTAGGGATTAGGCCATAAGAACATAAGACCATAAGATATAGGAGCAGAATTAGGCTATTTGGCCCATCGAGTCTGCTTCACTATTTCATCATGGCTGATTCATTTTTCCGCTCAACTCCAATCTCCTGCTTTCTCCATGTATCTTTTCCTGCCCAGACCAATTAAGAATTAATAAACTTCTGCCTTAAATATATACATAAAGACCTGGCTTCCTTAATGGTGTGGGGCAACGAATTCCACAGATTCACTACCCTCTGGCTAAAGAAATTCCTCCTAATTTCCTTTCTAAAAGGATGCCCCTCTATTCTGAGGCTGCTTCATCTGGTCCTAGACTCTCACACCAGAGGAAACATCCTCTCCACATCAACTCTATCAAGGCCTTTCAGCATTCAATTGGTTTCAATTAGGCCACCCCTCATTCTTCTGGATTCTAGTGAATATAGGCCCAAAGCCACCAAATGCACTTCTTAAAACAAGCCATTCAGTACTGGCATCATTTTCGTAGACTTCTTTTGAACCCTCTCCAGTGTCAGCATATCTTCTCTAAGATAAGGGGTGCATTACTGCTTACAATACTCTAAGTGACGTCTCACCAGCATTTTATAAAGCTTGCTTAGTTTTATATTGTAGTCGTATTTGCCTTCCTCACTGCTGACTCAACCTGCAAAGTAAACTTAAGGAAATCCTGAACAAGGACTCCCAACTCCCTTTGCACCTCAGATTGTTGAATTTTCTCGCCATTTAGAAAATCGTCTACTTTTTTATTTCTCATACCAAAGTGCATGGCCACATGCTCCCCGAGACTGTATCTGCCACATCTCTTCCATTCTCCCAAACTGAATAAGTCCTTTCGCTGCCTCTCTACTTCCACAAAAATACATTTCCCTTCACCTATGTTCGCATCATCCACAAACTTTGCAACAAGGCCTTCAATTTCATCATACAAATTATTGGCATATAATGTAAAAAGAAGTGCTCTCAACCCAGATCTCTGTGGAACACCATGAGTCATGGCCAGCCAACCAGAAAAGGCTCTCTTTATTCCCACTCTTTGCCTCCTGCCAGTCAACCAATGCTCTGTCCCTACTAGTATCATTGTTGTAATACCATGGGCTCATAGTTTGCTCAGCAGTCTCATGTCACAGCTTGTCAAAAGCTTTCTGAAAATTGAAGTACACAACATGAACTGACCCTCCCTTCTCTATCCTGCTTATAATTCCTTCAAAGAAATCCAAGGTCTGTCAGACAAGATTTCTGAGATAATCATGCTGGCTTTGGCCTATTTTACCATGCCCCTCCAAGTACCACGGAACCACATCTTAACAATCAATTCCAACATCTCCCCAACCACTGAGGTCAGACTAAATGGCCCATAATTTTCTTTCTTCTGTCTCTTTCCTTTCTTGAAACATAGAAACATAGAAAACCTACAACACAATACAGGCGTTTCAGTTTATAAAGATGTGCTGAAAAGGTCCTTACCTTAGAAATTACCTAGGGTTACCCATAGCCCTCAATTTTTCTGAGCTCCATCTATCCATTCAGGAGTCTCTTATAAAAACCCTGTCATTTCCAGCTGCACTACAAATTAAAATCTCCCACCACAACAACCCTGTTATTATTACTCCTTTCCAGAATCTGTCTCCCTATCTGCCCCTCGATGTCCCTGTTAATATTGGATGATATATAAAAACACCCATCTGAGTTATTGACCCCTTCCTATTTCTAACTTATACCCACAGAGATTCTATAGACAACCCCTCCATAACTTCCTTTTCTGCAGCTGTGACACTATCTCTGATCAACAATGCCACACACCCATCTCTTTTGCCAGCCTCCCTGTTTGAAACATTTAAAGCCTAGCACTCTAAGTAACCATTCCTGACCCTGCACCATCTGAGTCTCTGTAATGGCCACAACATCATAACTCCAAGTGTTGATCCACACTCTAAGCTCATCCACTTTATTCATAATACTCCTCACATTAAAATAGACATATCTCAAGCCAGCAGTCTGAGTGTGTCCCTTCTTATCTATCACCTACCTATCCTCCCTATTGCACTGTCTCCAAGCTTTCTCTATTTGTGAGCCAACCTCCCTTTCCTCCATCACTTCTGTTCGGTTCCCACCCCCCAGCAACCTTAGTTCAAATTCTTCCCAATAGCGTTTGCAAGCTTTCCCGCCAGGATATTGGTCCCCCTCGGATTCAAATGCAACACGTCACACCTGCCCCAGAAGAGGTCCCAATGATCCAGAGATCATACTCCCTGCCCCCTGCTCCAATCCCTCAGCCATGCATTTATCCTCCACCTCATTCTATTCCTATACTCACTGCTACGTGGCAGAGGCCGTAATCCCAAGATTACTACCCTTGAGGTCCTGCTTCTCAACTTCCTTCCTAACTCTCTGTAGTCTGCTTTCAGGACCTCCTCCCTTTTCCTATCTATGTTGTAGCTCCTCTCTATCACCCCTCACTCTCCCTGACCAAACGAAGGTCATCAAGCTGCATTTCCATTCCCCTAATGCAATCCCTAAGGATCTGCAGCTTCTACGGAGTCAACAAAGGTGCTACCGTCATATTTAAACATATTTTAATAAGCACAAGATGCTGCTGAATATTAAGAAATTTGAGGTAATGCAGGCCTACCCCATTAGCAAGTTGCTCATTGGTGGAGAAAGTGAAGGATCAGTGCATCATGTTGCTGCCTGAATTTAGAGAGGCTTATGCTCCAATAGTGAGTGACTGGCTTGGACACTTTTCCTATTGATGGCAAGACACTTTTGGACATTGTTCATGTGGAATGCTGCATGTTTGATGCTCTGATTTTTTTGCAGAGCAGGGGCAATGGCAGGTGAGCTATGTCTTCTCGGTCATAATGGGGGCTAGGTAGCAAGCTGCGGTGTCACCTGTTTACAGTCGCCAGGAGAGGTGCATCTGACCCAGTGTGCTCCACCACGGGAGGTGAGGGGCAGCTGCCTTCCATGTGCCAGGATGAGGCCTCAAGCCATCCTGTTGCCTGTTTCCAGCTGCCAGGGAGAGGCATCGGAGGTGGGGCTCCCCACCAGAGCCAATGTGATGTGGCGTCCTGGCTGGAGATGGTGCTCATATTTCCCGCTCCCCAGTGTTTGCTGAGCGAAAGAGAAGCTATGTTATTGCCCTCTACAGATTTTGGCAGCATTGGATGGCCTGAGTCAGGACTCACTTACTGAGTGGCTGTATCTTTCCATCTTATATGTGCAATGTGTGCTTTGTGCTGTGTGTGGCTGTTGGTATGGTGTTTTTCACCTTGACCCCAGAGTAACACTGTCTCCTTTTGTTGCATTCATGTATGGTCGAATGACCATAAAACTTCATTTGAGTTGAACTGAGTTGAATACACAGAGTGCTGAAGGAATTCAACAGGTCAGACAGCATCTATGGAGGGAAATGAACAGTCGACACATCAGTCCAAGATCCTTTGAGTGTCCATGGCTACTGTAGAAGCAGGAAAGATTCTTAAATGTAAACGCAAATGTAAATTCACCACCACCTTTATTGTCCCAACACAGCCTTTGGCTGATGAAAGAAAAGGATATTTGAAAATAATTCACATCCATTGATGCTGCCTGACCTGCTGAGTCCCTGCTACATTTGGTGTGTTCCTTTCAATTAAGACAGCAGACCTAATGCTAAACCTATGGTGCACAGTAGTGGTCAGCAACCTTTTTAAGCCCAAGATCCCCTGCCTCATCTTTAGTGAAAAGTGAGATCCACCGTTTAGAGAAAAAACAGCTTAGATTGTACTTCCAACTTGAGGCCCTTTATTCGGGCTAATTGTATTTTAATTACATAAAATGCTTTTGTCAAACTTTCAAATTAATTCAACCAAGAAAACACTGTAATTAGCATATCAAACAGGCCAAAGGGGCATCGAATAACGCCTTGAATAAGCGGTGCTAAAGCGCTTTTGCTCGAATCAAGTTTATCAGTTTGACCACCAATGTCATTACATGAGAAAAGTCCACGACCATCCCAGCCAAGGCCTGCTGATGAATCACACAGTGATAGTCCAGGAAGTCGGGGAAATCAGGATCATTACGGCACTGTGCTATAAAAGCAAAGCGCAGACCGCGCATTGCCGGGGCCCCATCAGCAGTAATAATTGCCACCAGCTTATGAATGGGGATGTCATTTTCACGGACATTTTTTTAACTCGCTGTAAATATCCTCACCTCTCGTTTTCTCCTTTAAGTGCAACAGATTGAGGAAGTCCTCCTTTGTTGTAAAATCCTGGAAAGCCATTCTGACAAACACAACAAACTGAGTTGTTTGCATTACATCCAGGGATTCATTTAACTGTCGTGAAAAATATTCACAGAGTGACAAGTCCTTTAACACTTGTCGATTCACGTCCTCTGAGCAGCATGTTGCTGAGCATTCAACCCCGATTCCAGCTCCTCAACTTTCCTGGTATTGGTAAGTTTCAGAGATGCGCATGCTAATGACACCACTGTTTTCGTTTTCCATTTCTTTTACATTTGGGGAACGTTGGAATTTAAAGGGGAGGAAGCTTTGTAATGTGAGCATTATAAATATAAATTAATACCAATTAGGATTATGGTAATATAGCAATATTCCCGCTACGGAAAACTGTTTGTAAAGAGAGATTGTTTCCGGGGTTGCGGGGTTTTCCTTCCGGTCTTTTCTGCCTAGTGCGTATTGGTGAAATCGTATGTATGTGAATATCATTTTACCGTCCTAGATAAAGTTGTTCCTTTTGAGCATGAAGTTGTCGAGTGCTCCTTTTTGAAAGTAGAAGTTACTACATATTTGCAACAAAAGGTTTATTAGGCATAATGTATTTGGTTATATATTTTTCTTTTTTTTTGGAATCTACTGGGAAAGTCTCAAAGATCGACTGGTTGGCGACTACTAGTCTACAGGACTGCAGAGGTCCGTGCCTTCTTTGATTCTTCTGCAATATGGACTACCTTCTGCAGGGACCTCAAAACACTGAACGTATCTCAACAGCACTGCCTCCATGAAACCCTCCAAAATGATGAATATACCAAGTGACCAGCAGACAGCCTCGATTAACTTTTAGTTCAATTTGTTTCACAGGTGAATTCATTCATATGCCCTATATCAGAGTCCTTAAACTGACGTTCTTTTCAAGAAAACATATGATAACTGCATGTGCTTGAACCTGGAGCACAAAAAGTAACTGTAGAGAAATGCAGCATGTTAGCAGCATCAGTGGAAGCTGATATATGGTCTCCAAGTAAAAATGGACCAACTCACCCACCTCCACAGATGCTGCCTGCCCGGTTGACTCCTTCCAGAGACTTTGTAATTCATTCTATTCTGAGCTCTGTCGCAGAAAGAAGTTACCGGAGGAATAGGTACTGTAAAATGATTATGAAATGTGTTCAGAGCTTCTTGATGGAAGCCCAGAACACTTTCTGAATCAATCCAGCATTTCCAGTAACTCCTGGGGATCCATCTCCTGGGGCGCATTCAAAGTAAAGGAGAGGCATTGGGAGGGTAATGAGAACCTCCAGACCACGAAGCAGGAATATACAGAAACACTGCAGGAGATGCGGAAGGAATCAGAAACTATTCAACCTCCTGTCTCTCTATGGAAGCCTTCAGATTCACATTAGCCCCAGTCGCCATGATAGAACCCACAAAACTAGAATGTCAGTCACCAACGATCCTGAGGGAATGCTGAAGAAGAAGATGACAAATATTGGGAAGAATAGAAGACGTGCAAACCACTTCAAACAATAACAGGAGTATAAAGCTTACAGATAATTATATTATCGCGTCGTAGAGGTATACAGAATGAAAGCAGGCCCTTCAGCCCCACGCTTCTCTGCTGAACAAGGTGCCTCTCTGTTAATCTGACTTGTCTGCCTTCAGCCCACATTCCCGCTAAACCTTTCCTAAATATATCCACAGAGATTATTCAACAAAGAAGGAATAGTTTAAGGATATGTGAGGGAAAGTAATTAAATGTCTTTGAAACGTTGTCATTTTACCCACCACTGCCACTCTTTCAAACAACTCCTTTTGTTTACCACCATTCTCTATATGAAATATTTGCCCCTTGGGTCCCCTTCAAATCATTCCTATTTCGTCTTAAAACTGTGCCTTCTACTTGCCTTTACCAAGCACGATAAGACAAAAAAATAAAATACATTTAATCACTTTTCGTCATATATCCTTAAACTACTCCTTCTTTGTTGAATAATGTGGGTGGAAAAGATGGGATATTTAGATATGTGACAAAAAGGCAGCGTATCTACAAGTATACCCATAATGTTTACCTAATCGTTTTATGAACAACTTGTCAAAGGTTCACTTCCTGTTTACAGAACACCCGGGTCATCCCCACAGCACCAATTGGTTGCAACAGCTGCTG
The DNA here is from genome assembly GCF_030144855.1 of Hypanus sabinus. Lineage (NCBI taxonomy): Eukaryota > Metazoa > Chordata > Chondrichthyes > Myliobatiformes > Dasyatidae > Hypanus > Hypanus sabinus. Next base: position 144,810,862 of record NC_082715.1, on the reverse strand, counting down.
CTGATCCATACCTGAGGACTTTAAGCATGAAACGTTTCCAGATATCAGTCGCTTTGAAATATTATTACTCTCTTATACATTGTCGTTAACAGAATCTGTCCTTTATTGAGTCTTCATTTCAATGAATCTGAAGATAAGCAATACGGCATTGAAGAATATAAACTGCTGAATTCCTGTGGTGAGTAAAGCAAGCGTTGTTATCTTCAGCTGTGTGTTTCGCCTCTGTGATTTGTTTCATACTCCTTGTCTCAATTAGAGTAAACTTCATGGAGAAGGCAAATTAGCCCGACACACGTAGTAGGGAAAATAAGGATAGAATTTATTATTAAGGTGGTTATATCATTGAGGCTATAGGCTTCAACATAGAAGGGGATCAGTGAAAGTATTTGGACTTCCAATATTCCTCAAAGGGGTAACAGTGCCTGTTTGCAGAGGCGACATTGTTGGGATGATACAGTATTGGCTAACATGCAGGAAACAGTAATTATCGAAAACGAAGTATAATTTCAGGTTGGCAACCTATGACAAATGAGATGTCACAGGGATCAGTGCTGGCATAAAGTATACGTATGATTTAGAGCAGAGGTTCCCCCTCTGGTGTCCACGGATCTCTCGGTAAATGGAAAGGGTCCACGATGTAAAAAAAAAGGTTGGGAACCCCTGATTTACAGGAAGAAAGCAACTATACTTCGGGCTGTGGGGAAGAGTCAGGTAGATTTAAAGGGAGAATGGAGAGCTGGAAAGGGGCGCGGGGTAATTTGGGAGAGTGTCGATGAGTCGGAAAGACTAAGAGGGCGGGCGTCACTGTGTGTTGGGATGGAGGCGTCAAAGCAGATGCTCAACTATCGGCGTATGTTGGATTTCAGAGTTTTACCGTACCTTTCAGCGCCTGATTCTGCAGAAGGACCAACCTAATTCTGTAATAATGCTGTGACGTTCAAACTCGGGGCTCGGCTCCTGTCAGTATTTTTGAGCAAAAGTTGTTCACGATCGTTTTCAGCAGATGCACTCATGTGGGTTTCAATGTCATCAGTAGTGGTTGTCACTTACTCCATTTTGTCCGCTTATATTCAGAGTAGGCGTGTTTGAAGAAAATCAACTTTTCCAATGCCCTGATAAACAAATAAGTATGAATCGCAGCGCGGAACGAGTGAACGACTTGCTCTACCGCCCTGGAGTGCCCGGTGCGGGCAAACTTGCGCCCCACGTTGCTATTTCGATGGGTGAAAGCAGGTCAACAGCTCTTTGAACCTCATATATGGACTTATTTAGCAGCGGTGATCTCTGCAGTGCGCCGGAATCTGCGGAAACCGCATCCGCCCCAACACATTAGAAGCAGAACAGTAATCGGTGCTTCAAACTCTGGTAACTCAATCACACCTCGGCTATTCCGACACTAACAGCCTCCGGTACAGTCTCGTAAGCATGAATCTTGTTATATTTATATCAGTATATGTATCTACTTTCTGCACAGGCTGGTCACAAAGTGTCATAGAAGGGGTTCGTGTTCACCAAACACCCAGTTATCTCACAGTGCCCGAAGGGGGGAGGGCGAATCTGATCTGCAACTTTTCTGCGGATAAAATTCTCGACTTTGCAATCAACTGGCTTCATCGATCAGAAAAGGCAACGAATCAAACTTACGTAATTTACATGAACCACACATACAAAAGAAACCTTTCTATCGAGGTGGAAATTACCAAAGAGCAAAGCATAATCAGAAGCGAGTTTTCAATAAATAATCTTCAGCAAGAAGACAGCGGCACATATTACTGTGAACTGATGGCTCTAAATCCGCCATCCGCTGGAGTTTTCGTGGGCAACGGAAGCCGGTTGATCGTGATAGGTAGGATTTATGATTAAGTTTAAATACATGGAAATATACTGTATTCGGATTTATTGAAATTGAACTTACATTCACGATTACATGTTTATCAGCGACGCAAAGATTCAATTGAACAGTAGACTGAGTTCATGATCTCAAAATTTAAAAAAAAAGCTGGAGCTGCCACGGATCAACAGTACCAGGTCGGGATTTGGGCAGGAGGACTTGTGTGAAGGGATGTCGGCTGAATGACTCGCCCCGATCTTTCCCGACTGTCAATAAAGGGTGTTGAGGTGTGCCAGGATGCAGGGAGGTGAAGGCAGCAGCTCGCTCGGCCATACAGCCAGATTCTCAAAGTAGCCGAGAGACACGGCCCTTCTGCAATAGTAAGACTGGTCAGCATTTCCAAATGTGTTGTCATCCGTCACAAGCAAAACAGGCACCTGGGGAGACGGAAGCGAACGGAACATAGTATAGGTGTGTTCCACTTTCAAACAGTTTTATGGAATCAATGTAGATAACTTTAAAATATCTGGCTTCAGCTCTACTGTATTTTAGTAATTAACATTAATGCGTGTGGAAGATCTGGGTCAAATTGGACGCACCTATTTGACCGAAACATTGCCACCTAGTCGGTACGTTTACCAGTCGAGGCCACTCTTTGTTCCATCTGAACTGCGCGGCTGCGTGGCCGCACAGTACAAGCAATGCCCCCGCGCACGGCGTCTTCGTCGCTGCGCTGCTGGAGTAAAGACAACCGGAAAAATGCTTAGGAAACATGAAGGTTTTTTCTTTGTTGTAACGTATTTCATGATACCAATTCAATTATTAAATAAAATCAATGGTATGAGATTTTTTCGATGTTCATTTTAAGTATTCACAGGTGTCAGGCAGATTTCAGGCCGCGTTAAAAATTTCCTGCTCAGAGCAATGGCTGATCGGCGCAGCTGTAAGCAAAAATAGAGGGAGCGTTAGTAAAAGTAAATTAATTATCAAAGTATGTATATATCACTATAGCTGCCTTGAGATTCACTTTCTTGTCGGAAATTCCAGGAAAATAAAGACATATATTAGAATTTATGAAAAACTATACATAAAGGCTGACAAATCAATATGCAAAATAGGCAAATAACCTCTCCTACATGTAATTTATTCTTCTCATAGGTATATTCAATCAGTGTTTCTTATTCTTTTTAAGCTCATCACCCCCTATGTGGCATAAACCGCCGACAGAAGCTCGCCGGAGTCTTTTTGAAGTTATCCCCAGGTGCAGACCATCTTACGTCTTCTAAACGAAGAACTTTCCTCTCCCAGGGATGAATTCTTCGGAGCTTATTTCGGCTTCTTCTAGCTCCAATTTCTTTATGGAATGGGGTTGCTAGCCCCATGTCCATTCCTCCTCTTTTTGCAGTTCAATCAGAGCTTGTATCTTTTTTTGATCGGTTTCAGGATACCGAATGTCAGCGGTACTCTTATGCCTGGAAATGAAGACCATTGCAGATCAGATAACTGGATATCCTCTCCATAAATAAACACAATCGCTTTGAATCGTCCTACTGTTACTCGAACTGTCGACTTTTACATTTAAATTTTCTGAAAGTCGTTGCACAATTTATTCAAGGATAGCCACGGAGCTGCAAAAGCAGGCAATAGCATAAACTGGAAGATCTGGACATATTGTGATTTAAAGAAATAAACGCAGGAAATCTGAGATAAAACACGAAATAAATTAATACAGTCAGCAGGTCAAGCAACGAATGTTACTGTCTCTACTCTAATATATCTCTGCTCTAATATTTTATTTATCTAATTCTATAACAGGTGCCAGGTAAAAATGCCGATTCTGTGTGTTGACGCCAATGCACACAGAGCCTGAAACACTAACGTGCGGTTACGAATTGATCATTTCTCAGAATTCAGGAAACTCCCTCCTGAACCTTTTAAAACTTGATGTCATCTGTTGTATTTTAATAAAACGCACTTCGCTAATAAGAGAAATTCACCTCAATAAGGACCAAACTTCTAATAAATTCATTTGATGTAGTTTACACAGTATTGTGAAGAGATCTCAACGCATTGTGGGCCAGCTCGCTGCGATAATAGCAATGATAATTTTGGTTGTTTTTTTTAAGTTTTAGTTATATTTGTTGAAGTAAATATAGTTTGCTATAATGGTTATAGCAATAATAGCCATTATTATCTTAATTCTCGATAAGGATCCGAGATCCAGACGAACTACCGTCGATGGATTTATTTGCCGATGGGCATGCTCCTACTGGTTACATTTCTCTTAACCGCAAGGCGTTGGAATGCGGAACGTGAGTATTGTGCTTTTGCCACCAATATTAGAAGCACGCGCAATTTTCGCTGCAAATAACCAATATAGACTTTCTATAGTAGTAGATTTTTAACAAAATGCTCCGTTAAAATGGACACGATTGGGGGTCGGTTTCAAATAATGATCGTGGATCCAAGAAATGTACAGGACAAAGGAGCCCATTTGGCGCATCTTAATCCGTCCTGGAGTATGTTTAAATACGGCAATTAACTGTCTGGAAAGGCGTAACACTGCAGTGATTTTAAAATCAACTCTGAGAAAATATCAGTATAATAAATCAGTCGCACCTTTTCTTTTATTGATTCGAGATAGAATATTAAAACAATTCCTGCATTTATCCTCATGTCGGTACTTAATACCTTCACTCCAATAATCAACCTTTTCCTTATTGTATCACACTCTACGTTTTGGCTTTACTCAAATATACAATAGTCGCTAACGTTCGTAATAACACTGAAGAAGTCCTCTAGTCCTAAACTGATCGGATGTTTTGTTATCTTAATTTTAGTTTCCTTGTTTCTTTGTTTTCTGCTTCGGGTTACTCAGTTCATATTTGCTTACTTTACATTGCGCAATGTCCTTCAGGACTTTAAGAATTAGCTGTTGATTATGCTTGAAATGTAACATATGAGACTGAATATCACCAGTAATATGTTCTCAACAATGCCCCACGCATAGTTTGGGGAAATAAAGAGTAATATCGTTATCCCTTAAATTTATTTGTATTAATGACCAATATCACTTCCATGTTTATAACAGCGTTGCTAGATTCCATGGCCGTTCCCCTAATATGTTCACTGATGTTGTCCCCGTGAATCAAAATAGGACATACATGGTAAATGGTAGGGCATGGTGTGTGTGTGTGTGTGTGTGTGTGTGTGTGTGTGTGTGTGTGTGTGTGTGTGTGTGTGTGTGTGTGTGTGTGTGATAAAAGGCAATGAAACTGTCTCTATTTCCTATACCTACAGGCAGAATATGCAGCTTTGAAAATCTGTGAAGGAGCCCCCAAGGCACAGAGTGGAGATGAGGATGAAATGTCTGTAGCTTACTCCAGTGCTGCGTAAAGATAAGATTTAGGCTGACGTTTTGACACCGTCCTTCCAGCAACTGCAACTCGCCATCACCACTTCCGACAAGACTTCGACTAGCAAAGCAAATAGATTCTGGGAATCTGCAAAGAAATCAGAAATCGCTGAAGTCGTGTAGTGTGTTAGCTGGATTGTGTTACCAGCAGAGCTTGGCTGTTATCTCCCTTGTGGGGTGGTTCAGTTCGAAGTCCGCGGTCCAGTCCGCGGTGTCCGGTCTCCGGGTTTTCCAGTGGTCCCTTGCTGTGGTTGGACTTAACTAGAAACACCTGAGGCTCATATTGGAACTGGGAATATAAGTGGCCCTGGTATTTTGTGTGTGTGTGTGTGCAAGATACTCATGACACAGATGGCTGGTGGAAGGCCAGAACGGACTCTTGCTATCCTTGGTATGGTATGAGAACCATGGGTTCTGGGAGCCTTGCTGGTCGTAGTCGGAGCGGTCATTGCGGTATGGATTCAGCTGTTTCCTGGGCCAGCTGGGTGGCCGTCAGTCACTCCGAGCTAGGCAGGGATCCGGTTGCTTCCGTAGCCAGCCAAGGCTGCCGGCCGTAATGGCTACTCGGAGCTACCCCGATGCAGAGGTGGAACTGTCTGTCGTTCCTTGGTGTTTGCCTCTTCCTGTCCTCGCCCCCGTGGGGGTGTCCGGCCGTTCTGCCGTTGCCCTGTGGGGGGGGGGATCTGTTTTGTCTTGTCCTGTCCTCGCCGTGGGGTAAGTCAGGCCGTTCTGCCGTTGCCCTGTGGAGGGGAGGGGATCTCTCGTTAATTCATTATGGTTATTACTCTATAGATTTACTTAGTATTATTTAGGAAATGAATCTGATGGTTGTATATTGTGACATATATGTACATTAATAATAAGTTTACTTTGAAATTTGAAATAAACACTCACTGATTAATGAGAATATAAATTCCTGAATCCAGAGTTCCGTTGCCGACAGAGAGTTGGAATCACAAGATAAACTCCCGATGCCGAAGATCTGAGTTTTAAAAAAACACGGAATGCTCAGTGGGGGTTGGGGAATGGATCCAATAGGTCCGGCAACTCGATAGCAAGAGAAACGGTCGGTTTCGGGTCTGCGATCCTTCGTCAGAGCTATGAGAGACTACTTCTGTGCTCCAGTCCGGAAATTTGTTCTAACCCCACCATCTAAGTTTAAAAACGGGAAGCAAAATGGCAGACTTCCACTACCAGGCTCTCCGCAGTCACCAGATGCTGATAAACCTACACCCACACACCGCAACACCCCGAAACCAAAACTAGGAGACAGAAATCTCCCGGCACTTACTGGTTCAGATGAAGCCAGCCTGCAGAGATGCCTCCTTCGCCTCGAAACTGTTGTAGTTCCAGCCCCTGCCGAAATGTTTAAATTATTTACATCTCATCACTGCTTTCTAACTCCTTCCTTGCCAGATACTGGTACTCGACCAGCATTTCCACATTAACACGGCGCTTTCACACTGGCGCGCCGGGAAAGGGCAACATTGGAGACCAATCATTAAAATACAGAATCAGATTCGCAATGTATTTGCGTGCAGACAGCAGTGATCGGATACATTACCCATATACATTACAGACATTAAAATGCCCCCGCAGTCTGTGGCCTAACTCCTCCAATTACCTTCTGGGACACACAGTCATAGTAATACTTGGATGTTAAGCACCCCAACCTAATTATTATTTTTTATTTTGACGCACCGAGTAGAGGCTCTTCCTCCAAATGCCAGAGAACTGAGTTGAACTTTGACCTCTGAGTTTGACTCTGCGGAGTTTGCAAGCTCCCCCCGTGGGTTCTCTGCTTTTCTTCCTGCATCCCAAAGACGTGCGGCCTGTGAAGCCCATTACCACTATGATTTTCCTCAAAGCGTAGATGAATTGGGGATGGGTGGCGGAGAGATAACGTGAATGTGAGAAGAACAATAAAAATGGGATTATTATAGGATTACTGTAAATCGGCAGTCGATGAGACAGAAACATTATCTGTTGAGCTACTCGCTTGTTTCCCTTCCACAGTACTCTTCCCACATTCTATGTCTGTCCGGCAGGGATTAAAACTTTGCTCATAAAGCACTTAGCTCCTGGGATATCGTCGGCGTTGTTCAGACACTACTCAAAATTATCCTCTCCTCGATGCAACTGTTCTCCCCAATCAGCAGTCTTAGTTATCCCACCAATTTAAATCTACCTCAGATCCTTGCTGTCTGTGCGAGATTTGCAGTATCTGGTGAAATTGAAACTGTATTGAAGTGTATTTTAGCGGAAGTTTATATCCGGCCGGTCCAACTTCACTCTTAACGAAGTACTATAATTAGACAAATACTGCTTTTTCTTTTGCAAACTATTTTCCTGTTCTGGGGCAAGTTAACTCCTCATTTCACTGGCTGCACAACGTTAATATTTTCTTTATTCAGGGAATTATTTGGCTACGAATGCAAAAAGAACGCAGAAGAAAATCACGGGAACTTTACCCTTTCTTGTTTTTTTCAGGATGTTTTATTTGTGCTCCGTTTCCTATCGTATCTTTTAGGAGTCCTGCAATATCTTCTCTCACCTTTCCCGCTCATTAAGAGCATCCGCTGATCTCACTAATGCCCCCATTAACCGGCACCAGAGCCATTGTCCAGAGTGTCATTTTCCGTCTCCAAATCTACCAATCATTCCTCCAAATCCATATTCTAACTTTATCGACCCATCCTCAAATCTTCCCGTCTATTTCCAGATGTCGCCATCCTTCTCCTGAATCCCCAACCATTCACCCAACTTTCCAACCTGTCCGCAATCTCCCCTTCTCAACGAGCCTGTCGTCGTTAAGTATCCCAACCACCGCTCACTTCGTCGCTCAGCTCCTAATCTTCCCACCTCCCCCTATTCACCAATTTCTCCCATTTCGTTCCCAATTCATGTCCCGAAACATCGTATTTCGCAAGTTTGTGTTTTAGTTCAGCCTCGGTGATGTTATCGGATAAATAAAACTGTGGATGTCAGAAATAGCAGCAAACAAATAAGCGGCGATTTAAACTCCCGGTGGAACAAATAGGAATTGATTTTCGCTGCTAAGGCCGGACGGTCAAAGAGTCTGTAACTAACCAGCAATCCCACTGCCCCGACTGTCTTCCGACCGGCTGGTGGCAGAGCTGCTAGTCCAACTTACGCATCAGGGCAGCAATTAAATCTGATCGTTGGTAAGAGAAAGAAAAAGAGAGCACAGTTTAAAAATCGGGCAAATGCTATGCGGATAGAGAATGTGGTTAAAATGATGGGAGATTAATGCAAGGAATGTGTCTCAAAATTGTCTGCAACGTATCGGCAGAATAGTTGTTGCTTGATTTACGGAAACTGGTGCTGTGTATCCTTTCAAAGGTGTGAATAAAGGAAGTCTAGTAAAGCTGGTGAAATTGCAACAGTCCTGTTGCAATGCTTCTAATTATTGTAGTTCTCACGAAAGGTGTTGCTTTGTTGTTCGTCAGAGCAAGACACACATAAAGGTCACAAAACCTCAACTCTGTTTTACACCGTCCTCCGACTGCGAAAGTTCTCGCCACGGAGTGCAGAACGTTCCTGCTACCTACGAGGCTTGCTTGCAAAGTGGCTAAGAAGTGTGAAGTGTAAATGAAGGATATTTCAGCCAATTATTTAACCCAGAGCTATGCTTCAATTCAATTTAATTCTGCTGTTATGAATTTGTCTCTTCCAGCACTTTCTCAGATCACTGGCTACCGAATCATTCATTACTAATTTTATTATTCCCCGATTCATTAGCTTCATGGAGTGTTTGTAAAACGCAAACACGGGGAAATCTGCAGATGCTGGAAATTCAAGCGACACACACACAAAAAGCCGGTGGAACACAGCAGTATCTATAGGGAGAAGTACAGTTGACGTTTCGGGCCGAGACCCTTCGTCAGGACTAACTGAAAGAAGAAGTAGTTAGAGATTTGAAAGTGGGAGGGGGATATCCGAAATGATAGGACAAGACAGGAGGGGGTGGGATGAAGCTAAAAGCTGGAAAGTTGATTGGCAAAAAGGATACAGAGCTGGAGAAGGGAAAAGCTCATGGGACGGGAGGCCTAGGGAGAAAGAAAGGGGAAGGGGAGCACCAGAGGGAAATGGAGAGCAGGCAAGGAGTGATTGTTTGAGGGACAGAGAGAGAAAAAAGAGCGAGAAAAGAAGAAAAAAAGGAAAAGTTAAAATAATTCTATTTTCCATAAAATAAGTTTATGGCTGCAAAAAGTATGGCTTCGTTTTTTAAGACTGTGTCACATTTGACGCAGTTACCTTGTCTGCATATTGAAGTAGTGGTTTAACGTATCACAGAAAACCTACAGCACAATAAAGGCTCTTCGGCCCACAAAGCTGTGCCGAACATGTTTTTACCTTAGAATTACCGAGGCTAACTCATAGCCCTCTATTTTTCTATGCTCCATGTATCCATTCAGGAGGCTCTTAAAAGACCCTATCGTTTCCGCCTCCACCACCGCCATCTGCAGCCCATTCCACGTACTCACCACTCTCTGTGTAAAAAAACTTACCCCTGACATCTCCTTTGGTCCTACTTCCAAGCACCTTAAAACTATGCCCTCTCGTGTTAGCTATTTCAGCCCTGGGGAAAAGCCTCCGATTATCTATATGATCAATGTCTCTCATTATCTTGTGCACCTCTATCAGGTTACCTCTCGACCTCCGTCGCTCCAAGGAGAAAAGGCCGAGTTCCCTCAAACTATTCTCATATGTCATGCTCCCCAATCCAGGCAACATCCTTGTAATTCTCCTCTGTACACTTTCTATGGTTTCCACGTCCTTCCTGTAGTGAGGGGACCAGAATTGAGCACAGTACTCCAAGTGGAGTCTGATCAGAGTCCTATATAGCTGCAACATTACCCCTCGCTTCTCAAACTCAATCCCACGATTGATGAAGGCTAATGCACCGTATGCCTTCTTAACCACGGAGTCAACCTTTGTGGCAGCTTTGAGTGTCTTAAGTGACTCGGGCCCCAAGAACCCTCTGATCCTCGACGCTGCCAAGAGTCTTGCCATTAATGTTATATTCTTCCATCATCTTTGGCCTACCAAAATGAACCACCTCCCACTTATCTGGGTTGAACTACATCTGCCACTTCTTAGCCCAGTTTTGTATCCTATCAATGTCCCGCTGTAACCTCTGACAGCCCTCCACACTATCAAAAACACCTCCAACCTTTGTATCATCAGCAAATTTGCTAACCCATCCCTCCTCTTCCTCATCCAGGTCATTTATAAAAATCCCGAAGAGTAGGGATCCCAGAACAGATCCCTGAGGCACTCCACTGGCCACCAGCCTCCATGGAGACTAAATCCCGGCTACAACCATACTTTGCTTTCTGTGGGCAAGCCAGTTCAGGATCCGCAAATCAATTTCTTTTTGGATCCCATGCCCCCTTAATTTCACAATAAGCCTTGCATGGGGTACCTTATCAAATGCCTTGCTGAAATGCATAAAGACTACGTCTACGGCTCTAATTCCATCACTATGTTTAGTCACATATAACCATAGAACCATAGAACATTACAGCACAGAAAGAGGCCTTTTGGCGCTTCTTGGCTGTGCTGAACCATTTTTCTGCCTAGTCCCACTGACCTGCAACTGGACCATATCCCTCCATACACCTCTCATCCATGTACCTGTCCGAGTTTTTCTTAAATGTTAAAAGTGAGCCCACGTTTACCACTTCATCTGGCAGCTTATGAATGGGGATGTCATTTTCACGGACATTTTTTTAACTCGCTGTAAATATCCTCACCTCTCGTTTTCTCCTTTAAGTGCAACAGATTGAGGAAGTCCTCCTTTGTTGTAAAATCCTGGAAAGCCATTCTGACAAACACAACAAACTGAGTTGTTTGCATTACATCCAGGGATTCATTTAACTGTCGTGAAAAATATTCACAGAGTGACAAGTCCTTTAACACTTGTCGATTCACGTCCTCTGAGCAGCATGTTGCTGAGCATTCAACCCCGATTCCAGCTCCTCAACTTTCCTGGTATTGGTAAGTTTCAGAGATGCGCATGCTAATGACACCACTGTTTTCGTTTTCCATTTCTTTTACATTTGGGGAACGTTGGAATTTAAAGGGGAGGAAGCTTTGTAATGTGAGCATTATAAATATAAATTAATACCAATTAGGATTATGGTAATATAGCAATATTCCCGCTACGGAAAACTGTTTGTAAAGAGAGATTGTTTCCGGGGTTGCGGGGTTTTCCTTCCGGTCTTTTCTGCCTAGTGCGTATTGGTGAAATCGTATGTATGTGAATATCATTTTACCGTCCTAGATAAAGTTGTTCCTTTTGAGCATGAAGTTGTCGAGTGCTCCTTTTTGAAAGTAGAAGTTACTACATATTTGCAACAAAAGGTTTATTAGGCATAATGTATTTGGTTATATATTTTTCTTTTTTTTTGGAATCTACTGGGAAAGTCTCAAAGATCGACTGGTTGGCGACTACTAGTCTACAGGACTGCAGAGGTCCGTGCCTTCTTTGATTCTTCTGCAATATGGACTACCTTCTGCAGGGACCTCAAAACACTGAACGTATCTCAACAGCACTGCCTCCATGAAACCCTCCAAAATGATGAATATACCAAGTGACCAGCAGACAGCCTCGATTAACTTTTAGTTCAATTTGTTTCACAGGTGAATTCATTCATATGCCCTATATCAGAGTCCTTAAACTGACGTTCTTTTCAAGAAAACATATGATAACTGCATGTGCTTGAACCTGGAGCACAAAAAGTAACTGTAGAGAAATGCAGCATGTTAGCAGCATCAGTGGAAGCTGATATATGGTCTCCAAGTAAAAATGGACCAACTCACCCACCTCCACAGATGCTGCCTGCCCGGTTGACTCCTTCCAGAGACTTTGTAATTCATTCTATTCTGAGCTCTGTCGCAGAAAGAAGTTACCGGAGGAATAGGTACTGTAAAATGATTATGAAATGTGTTCAGAGCTTCTTGATGGAAGCCCAGAACACTTTCTGAATCAATCCAGCATTTCCAGTAACTCCTGGGGATCCATCTCCTGGGGCGCATTCAAAGTAAAGGAGAGGCATTGGGAGGGTAATGAGAACCTCCAGACCACGAAGCAGGAATATACAGAAACACTGCAGGAGATGCGGAAGGAATCAGAAACTATTCAACCTCCTGTCTCTCTATGGAAGCCTTCAGATTCACATTAGCCCCAGTCGCCATGATAGAACCCACAAAACTAGAATGTCAGTCACCAACGATCCTGAGGGAATGCTGAAGAAGAAGATGACAAATATTGGGAAGAATAGAAGACGTGCAAACCACTTCAAACAATAACAGGAGTATAAAGCTTACAGATAATTATATTATCGCGTCGTAGAGGTATACAGAATGAAAGCAGGCCCTTCAGCCCCACGCTTCTCTGCTGAACAAGGTGCCTCTCTGTTAATCTGACTTGTCTGCCTTCAGCCCACATTCCCGCTAAACCTTTCCTAAATATATCCACAGAGATTATTCAACAAAGAAGGAATAGTTTAAGGATATGTGAGGGAAAGTAATTAAATGTCTTTGAAACGTTGTCATTTTACCCACCACTGCCACTCTTTCAAACAACTCCTTTTGTTTACCACCATTCTCTATATGAAATATTTGCCCCTTGGGTCCCCTTCAAATCATTCCTATTTCGTCTTAAAACTGTGCCTTCTACTTGCCTTTACCAAGCACGATAAGACAAAAAAATAAAATACATTTAATCACTTTTCGTCATATATCCTTAAACTACTCCTTCTTTGTTGAATAATGTGGGTGGAAAAGATGGGATATTTAGATATGTGACAAAAAGGCAGCGTATCTACAAGTATACCCATAATGTTTACCTAATCGTTTTATGAACAACTTGTCAAAGGTTCACTTCCTGTTTACAGAACACCCGGGTCATCCCCACAGCACCAATTGGTTGCAACAGCTGCTGCTGATCCATACCTGAGGACTTTAAGCATGAAACGTTTCCAGATATCAGTCGCTTTGAAATATTATTACTCTCTTATACATTGTCGTTAACAGAATCTGTCCTTTATTGAGTCTTCATTTCAATGAATCTGAAGATAAGCAATACGGCATTGAAGAATATAAACTGCTGAATTCCTGTGGTGAGTAAAGCAAGCGTTGTTATCTTCAGCTGTGTGTTTCGCCTCTGTGATTTGTTTCATACTCCTTGTCTCAATTAGAGTAAACTTCATGGAGAAGGCAAATTAGCCCGACACACGTAGTAGGGAAAATAAGGATAGAATTTATTATTAAGGTGGTTATATCATTGAGGCTATAGGCTTCAACATAGAAGGGGATCAGTGAAAGTATTTGGACTTCCAATATTCCTCAAAGGGGTAACAGTGCCTGTTTGCAGAGGCGACATTGTTGGGATGATACAGTATTGGCTAACATGCAGGAAACAGTAATTATCGAAAACGAAGTATAATTTCAGGTTGGCAACCTATGACAAATGAGATGTCACAGGGATCAGTGCTGGCATAAAGTATACGTATGATTTAGAGCAGAGGTTCCCCCTCTGGTGTCCACGGATCTCTCGGTAAATGGAAAGGGTCCACGATGTAAAAAAAAAGGTTGGGAACCCCTGATTTACAGGAAGAAAGCAACTATACTTCGGGCTGTGGGGAAGAGTCAGGTAGATTTAAAGGGAGAATGGAGAGCTGGAAAGGGGCGCGGGGTAATTTGGGAGAGTGTCGATGAGTCGGAAAGACTAAGAGGGCGGGCGTCACTGTGTGTTGGGATGGAGGCGTCAAAGCAGATGCTCAACTATCGGCGTATGTTGGATTTCAGAGTTTTACCGTACCTTTCAGCGCCTGATTCTGCAGAAGGACCAACCTAATTCTGTAATAATGCTGTGACGTTCAAACTCGGGGCTCGGCTCCTGTCAGTATTTTTGAGCAAAAGTTGTTCACGATCGTTTTCAGCAGATGCACTCATGTGGGTTTCAATGTCATCAGTAGTGGTTGTCACTTACTCCATTTTGTCCGCTTATATTCAGAGTAGGCGTGTTTGAAGAAAATCAACTTTTCCAATGCCCTGATAAACAAATAAGTATGAATCGCAGCGCGGAACGAGTGAACGACTTGCTCTACCGCCCTGGAGTGCCCGGTGCGGGCAAACTTGCGCCCCACGTTGCTATTTCGATGGGTGAAAGCAGGTCAACAGCTCTTTGAACCTCATATATGGACTTATTTAGCAGCGGTGATCTCTGCAGTGCGCCGGAATCTGCGGAAACCGCATCCGCCCCAACACATTAGAAGCAGAACAGTAATCGGTGCTTCAAACTCTGGTAACTCAATCACACCTCGGCTATTCCGACACTAACAGCCTCCGGTACAGTCTCGTAAGCATGAATCTTGTTATATTTATATCAGTATATGTATCTACTTTCTGCACAGGCTGGTCACAAAGTGTCATAGAAGGGGTTCGTGTTCACCAAACACCCAGTTATCTCACAGTGCCCGAAGGGGGGAGGGCGAATCTGATCTGCAACTTTTCTGCGGATAAAATTCTCGACTTTGCAATCAACTGGCTTCATCGATCAGAAAAGGCAACGAATCAAACTTACGTAATTTACATGAACCACACATACAAAAGAAACCTTTCTATCGAGGTGGAAATTACCAAAGAGCAAAGCATAATCAGAAGCGAGTTAACAATAAATAATCTTCAGCAAGAAGACAGCGGCACATATTACTGTGAACTGATGGCTCTAAATCCGCCATCCACTGGAGATTTCATGGGCAACGGAAGCCGGTTGATCGTGACAGGTAGGATTTATGATTAAGTTTATACACATGGAAATATACTGTATTCGGATTTTATTGAAATTGAACTTACATTCACGTTATCAGCGACGCAAAGATTCAATTGAACAGCGGACTGAGTTCATGATCTCAAAATTTAAAAAAAAAGCTGGAGCTGCCGCTGATCAACAGTACCAGGTCGGGATTTGGGGAGGAGGACTTGTGTGAAGCGATGTCGGCTGAATGACTCGCCCCGATCTTTCCCGACTGTCAGTAAAGGGTGTTGAGGTGTGCCAGGATGTAGGGAGGTGAAGGCAGCAGGTAGCTCGGCCACACAGCCAGATCCGAGAGACACAGTCCTTCTGCAACAGTAAAGCCTGGCCAGCATTTCCAAATCAACTGCCAACCGTCAAAAGCAAAACAGGCACCTGGGGAGACGGAAGCGAACGAAACAAAGTATAGGTGTGTTCCACTTTCAAGCAGTTTTTCCAGAATTAATGTAGCTAACTTAAAAACATCCTGCTTCAGCTCTACTGTGTTTAAGTAATTAGCATTAATGCGTGTGGAAGATCTGGGTCAAGTTGGGCGCACCAATTTGACCGAAACATTGCAACCTAGTCGGTACATTTACCAGTCGAGGCCAATCTTTGTTCCCTCTGAGTTGCGCGGGTGCGTGGCCGCACAGTACAAGCAATGCCCCCGCGCACGGCGTCTTTGTCGCTGCGCTGCTGGAATAAAGACAGCAGAGAAAATATTTACGAAACATGGAGGGTTTTTTTCTTTGTCGTACCGTATTTCATGATACCAATTCAATTATTAAATAAAATCAAAAGTATGAGATTTTTCGATGTTCATTTTAAATATACACAGGTGTCAGGCAGATTTCAGGCCCTGTTAAAAATTTCCTGCTCAGAGCAATGGCTGATCGGCCCAGCTGTAAGCAAAAATAGAGGGAGCGTTAGTAAAAGTAAATTAATTATCAAAGTGCGTATACATCACTACAGCATGTCTTGAGATTCATTTTCCTGCAGGGATTTTCAGAAAAATAAAGAAATACATTAGAATTTATGAAAAACTATACATAAAGACTAACAAATCAATGTGCAAAATAGGCAAATAACTTCTCTCCTACACGTAATTTATTCTTCTCATAGGTATATTAAATCAGAGTTTCTTATTCTTCTTAAGCTCGTCACCCCATGCTGTGGCACAAACTGCCGAGAGAAGCTCGCCAGAGTCTTTCTGAAGTTATCCACAGGTGTAGCAATCTTCCCTCTTCTAAACGAAGATCTTTCCTCTCCCAGGGATGAACTCTTCGGAGCTTATTTCGCGTTCCTCTAGCTGTAATTTCTTTATGGAATGGGGTTGCTAGCCCCATGTCCATTCCTCCTCTTTTTGCAGTTCAATCAGAGCTTGTGGCATTTTTGATTGGCTTGAGGATATCGAATGTCAGCGGTACTCTTATGCCTGGAAATGAAGACCATTGCAGATCAGATAACTGGACCGGCGATCTCTTGCCGAAAAGGGTGGATGACTGCCTTCAAATCTTTGCATAATGTAAACACAATCGCTCTGAATCATCCTAATTTTTCTCGAACCTTCTGCTTTTACATTTAAATTTTCTGAAAGTCGTCGCACAAGTGATTCACAAAGTTGCAAAAGCAGGCAATAGCATAAACCGGGATATCTGGACATATGGTGATTTAAAGAAATGAACGCAGGAAATCTGAGATAAAACACAAAATAAATGAGTGCAGTCAGCAGGTCAAGCAACAAATGTTAGTAAACTATATATCTCTACTCTAATATTTTATTTATCTAATTCTATAACAGGTGTCAGGTAAAATGTCAGTTCTGTGTGTTGATTCCATGCACACAGAGCCTGAAACACTAACGTGCGGTTAAAAATTATCATTTCTCAGAATTCAGTAACCTCGCTCCTGGACCTTTTAAAAATAGATGTCATCTGTTGTGTTTTAATAAAAAAAACACTTCCGCTAAGAACAGAAATTCGCCTCAAGAAAGACCCAGATTTTTAATTAAATTCATTTACTGTGAGTTACACAGTATTTTGAAGATATCTCAAAACATCGTGGTTCATCTCGCTGCGATAATAGCAATGATCAATTTAGTTGATTTTTTTTAAAATTATGTTTTGTTAATTATATTTGTTGAAGTTAATATAGTTTCCTATGATGTTTACAATAATAATAATAATAGTTATCATTATCTTCATTCTTGATAAGGATCCGATTTCCAGACGAACAAACGTCAATGGCTTTATTTGCTGATGGGCATGCTCCTACTGGTTATTTTCCTTTTATCCGCAAGGCGTTGGAATGCGAAACGTGAGTATTGTGAGTATAGCATGCGCAATTTTCGCTGTAAATAACCAATATATACTTTCTATAGTAGTGGATTTTTAACAAAATGTTACGTTAAAATGGACACGATTGGTGGTCGGTTTCAAATAATGATCGTGAATCCGAGAAATGTACAGGACAAAGGAGCCCACGTGGCGCATCTTATCCGTCCTGCAGTATGTTTAAATACGGCAAATACCTGTATGGAAGGGCGTAACACTGCAGTGATTTTAAAATCAACTCTGAGAAAATATCAGTATGATAAATCAGTTGCACATTTTCTTTTACTGATCCGAGATAGAATATTAAAGGAATTCCTCCATTTATCCTCATGTCGGTATTTAATACCTGTTCTCCAGTATTCAGTCCTTCGCTTAACCCTGTCATCTAGTATCACAGTCTAATAGTACGTTTTGACTTTATTCAAATATACAATAGTCGCTAACGTTCGTAATAACACCGAAGAAGTCCTCTAGTCCTAAACTGATCGGATGTTTTGTTATCTTAATTTTAGTTTCCTTGTTTCTTTGTTTTCTGCTTCGGGTTACTCAGTTCATATTTGCTTCCTTTACATTGCGCAATGTCCTTCAGGACTTTAAGAATTAGCTGTTGATCATGCTTGAAATGAGACCGAATATCACCGGTAATATGTTCTCAACACTGCCCCACGCATAGTTTGGGGAAATAAAGAGTAATACCGTTATCCCTTAAATTTATTTGTATTAATGACCAATATCACTTCCATGTTTATAACAGCGTTGCTAGATTCCATGGCCTTTCCCCTGATATGTTCACTAATATTGTCCCCGTGAAGTGAGTGCCTACTATTCTGTGCAGATGTCCGTGATTCAGCACCTAAATAAAACGGAATCCTTTTGTGGTCTACGCTCTTCATGTTTCTGCAGCAATAGGGTCATGTAGTATGATTCACGTTGAATTCTGCCTTTCATCGTTAGGCCGCTTACCCCAACATCCAGTACCCCATAGATTCAGGGTGTGTGAGACTGAGTTAACGTTACTGATGTGAAAAGTAGTATGTGATTATCCAGCGCGCACGGAATTGAGTGGAGCACAAACACAGAGGATGTGTACAAGGGCCAGAATCGGCTCTATTTCCCAAGGAGACTGAGGTCTTTTGGAGTGTGCAGGCTTCTCCTTCACATGTTCTACTAGTCTGGTGTTGTCCATACCATCCTCTATGTTAGGCAATAGCATTAGCGTGGGTGATGCCAACAGGCTCAATGTTGATTAGAAAGGCGGGATCTGTTATAGGAGTCAAGCTGTACACACTGGAGGCTGTGATAGAACAAAGTCCCTACGGAAATTCTTGGCATTTCTGGACAACGTTCCTCACCCTATGCATGCCATTTTCTCTGAACAGAGGAGCTCTTTTAGTAATAGACTAAGACAACTGCGCTGCCCCAAAGAAAACAACATGAGGCCATTCTTACCCCCAGCCATTAGGCTCTATAATGATTTAACCTATAGACGGGGATGTGATGACCACCTCCTGTTAGTGTTTGGGGTTACTTTTTATATACTTTGTGCTTCTCTTGTAATATTTATATCTGCGCACTTGCAAAGCTACTGTGACACTGTAATATCCTTTGGGATCAATAAAGTATCTGTCTAATTAGCCTCAGTAATATGATATATTCTGGGATAATCTCATATAACGTTACACAATTTAGAACGTGGAACTGTTGCAATGCAACGCGGTGAATGAAGCGAACCCAAGTGCAGGACATGGGCACGGAGATTGAGTTTGGATGCTTACACGGGCGTAAACGCCGAACAGCAAACAGGAGGGATCTTGACACGGAGCCCTGATATAGAGCCTTGACTCAGAGAAATGGTGTCTCATGGGTAACCCTTGAAACTGGAGCTAAACTTAGAACAAATGGTTCTAAGCGGTCAAGAACCATAGTTATCTCACAGGGGGAAAAAACACAACAACGATCTGGCGACTAATGGTTGTTATGCCAAGGTTCTTATGCTGCAGGTCTGGATAGAAACCAGGTGTGTCGTCATCAAAGAGAATTAGCAGTAAATGGGAAGTTAATGGTCAGAATCAAGGCATAATCAAAGGAAATTAGGAGCAAGATAGGGAATTAACGATCGGGACCATGACAAGAACACAGTACAAACTCCTCGACCCTACTCTCCGCTGCGGTAGGGTTATTTCTTGGTAAATATCAGTCAATTTAGTGTGTGTTACAATCTATTGCACTCAAACGCTTACTACTATTTGATACATTAATATGCTTTTCTTGCACACATTTTATGCTTCATTCGTGCTTCATAATGTACAGAATTATGAATAGCTTTGATTCTCTTGTATCTCCATGGCCAATCTAGAGTTATGAAACATGAAAATGCTTACATGTTAGAATTATGTTTTTAGTGAAGGATAAGTGTAATTGCATTTGCAGTCTTGGCATAATATTACTTAGAAATCTCCTTGGTTATTTTGTAATTTCAGAAATTCAGGCAATTGTGCACGGTGATTCGGTTCCTGCAACAACTCAAGAGGTACTGCTTAACATAATCATGTCACTTTGTACACTATGCATTTTTGTGTAAACAAAATGCCATATCTGTACTTCACAAAACAAGGATCATTAGTTGGTTTTCTTCAGTCTTTTAGCTGTTTTCAGTCATTTTTGGAAATATGGCATATTCATTAAAAACAGTGTGATATTTGAATTAACTCCAAAATATCTGCTTGGAACATTTATGTTTTGGTATACTAAGTCGATGGTCAACATTAACATCTGATAGGAGAAACACAAACTGAAAATCAAGACAGCAAATAGACCGGACAAGCGATATTGTCAACATCAGTTTGGAGAAAACACACTTTTGAGGACTTAACCAGGCTACAGAATCATTTCTATGACATCTTGTGTGAAGAGAAGGTGTTTGTTGATAACCTGGTAATTAGGTAGAATTAAGGGAAAGGCAATAATATGGCAAAAAGTTATATAAAGTTAGACAGTGACTGACAAAATTTGAAATACACGTATTAAATCAAAACAAAAAAAAACCCAAGATAAGTACAAGGCATAAACTAGATGTAAGAAATTGAAAAATCCTATTAAATGTATGACAGCGAACTAGTATTGAGTAACATTTAATAAAATGTAGCAAACAAATTATAGCTATTATAGCAAATTATAGCAAATTTGCTATTATAGCAAACAAATCTATACAGTAGACAATATATCTTCTGATAACATATTAGACACCTCTACATTACTGGATCACAATGTAATTAATATGTTTATTGATTTTGTTGGTTCCTCCAAGGAAATTTCAGGACCTGAAAAATCAACGTATGCAACTTTGTCTTCTGCAACAGTGATGGAAGCCTCGTATAATGCAGAATTGGAAGTCGTTTATTCTCATCCGGTGATAAAAAATACTACCCATACTTCAGCAGAGACGGTATGCTGTCTTACACAATAAAATATTTCAAGCAAACTGAGGAAACAGACAGCTAGAGATCAAGCTATGTGTAACATACTGAACTGATAAACAATTGAGGGTAGATTTCCTGTTCAAGGTGACACAATAGCTCTTGTGGTAGAGGTGCTGCTTCACAGCTCCATCGACTCGAGTTCTGCTGCTGGACCTGTAGACTCTGGACATTCTGCCAATAACTGTGTGGGATTCTTCTGGGTGTTCTGGCCCCCTTCCACATCCCAGGGATTAACTGGCCAGTGTAAATTGGACCCAATGTGTAGGAGAATGGAGGCATATTGGAACTGGGTATCTGAATAGGTCAGAAAGAAATTAGTGGAAGAACGGGCTTCCTCTTTGTGCCATTAGAGATGCGGCAACAAATTATGTCACTTTGAATAATAATTATATAATTAAAGGACAAAGGACGGACATATTCTAAAGGCGAGTTAACATTGTTTGGAAATGTGCTCCCTGCTACATTCCATATTACAGTCACGACACGACTAAATTGCTAGAATTTGAAAAGACTAATCAATCATCTATCTATTTATATATGGATCGATGGAGAAGTAGATATATATATATCTGTGTGTGTGATAAAAGGCAATGAAACTGTCTCTATTTCCTATACCTACAGGCAGAATATGCAGCTTTGAAAATCTGTAAAGGAGCCCCCAAGGCACAGAGTGGAGATGAGGATGAAATGGCTGTAGTTTACTCCCAGGTGCTGCGTAAAGTGAAGATTTAGGCTGACGTTCAGACACCGTCCTTCCAGCAACTGCAACTCGCCATCACCACTTCCGACAAGACTTTGAGCAGCAAAGCAAATAGATTCTTGGAATCTGCAATGAAATCAGAAATATCTGAAGTCGTGTAGTGTGTTAGCTGGATTGTGTTACAAGCAGAGCTTGGCTGTCATCTCCGTTGCCGTGCATCGTCATATCATTTTGCATTTTAATCAGTTGGCCCTCAGCAAATCTCTGCGAACTATTTGCTGTTTTCCCCACCTTTTGCTCCATAACACCTTAAAGCTGAATATCGGTTCTGATGAAAGGCCACCAACATCGGTGCTTTGTTTTGTTCCTCACTCTGAAAGTACCGTTTGATAAAATGAACATGTCCAATATTCCTGATTTTATTGCAAACGCCGTAACATGACTGACCGGGCATGGGAAATTTCCAGTCCAATTTATGATTGTACTACTGTACTTCCTGACACGAATGGCGCTCGGTCTTGAAACAAACATCTGTGAAATGTGAGAGCCGGAGACTAATGTTCAATGGGGAAGGATTGTTCTACTGATTGCTGGCTGCCTCGTTTCACGGAGTCTATGTTGAATTTTCACGTTAACTTGTAATCCGCGTCAAACAGCAACAACATTGATCTCCGTCAACATCAGGGAGACCCACCACACCGGACATACTCCCCTCTCACTGCTGCCGCCAGGAAGAAGGAAATGGAGCCTCAAGACTCATACCACCAGGTTCAGGAGCAGTTACTATCCCTCAACCATCAGGCTCTTGAACCAAAGAGAATGACCTCACTCAGCTTCACTTGT
The DNA here is from genome assembly GCF_030144855.1 of Hypanus sabinus. Classification (NCBI taxonomy): domain Eukaryota; kingdom Metazoa; phylum Chordata; class Chondrichthyes; order Myliobatiformes; family Dasyatidae; genus Hypanus; species Hypanus sabinus. Next base: position 144,788,435 of record NC_082715.1, on the reverse strand, counting down.
ACCATTTGCGAAATGTTCCCACGATCAATGGGCTCACTAGTCATCTCATGTTCTCGATATGTATTGTTAAATATTTATTAATTCTATTTCTTATTTTTCTATACATTTTATCACCTTCTGCACTCTGATTGGACTCCCTCATTGACTCATTATGGGCTCATTGTTTAGTATTATTTACGAAATGAATCTCAGGGTTGTATATTGTGACAGATATGTGCATTGATAATAAATTTACTTTGAACTTTGAATTAAACACTCCCTGATTGATGAGAATATAAATTCCTGAATCCCGAGTTCCGTTGCCGACAGAGAATGAAAATCACAAGATAAACTCCCGATGCCGAAGATCTGAGTTTAAAAAAAACACAGAATGCTCAGTGGGGGTTGGGGAATGGATCCAATAGGTCCGGCAACTCGATAGCAAGAGAAACGGTCGAAGTTTCGAGTCTGCGATCCTTCGTCAGAACTGTGAGAGACTACTTCTGTGCTCCAGTCCGGAAATTTGTTCTGACCCCACTATCTAAGTTTAAAAACCGGAAAGCAGAATGGCACCCTTCCACTACCAGGCTCTCCGCGGTCACCAGATGCTGATAAACCTACACCCACGCACCACCAATACCCTGAAACCAAAACTAGGAGACAGAAATCTCCCGGCACTTACTGGTTCAGATGAAGCCAGCAGCGACACCTCCTTCGCCTCGAAGCTTTTGTAGTTCCAGCCCCTGCCGATATTTTAAAATTATTTACAACTTATCACTGATTTCTAACTCGTTCCTTGCCAGTACTCGACCAGCAATTCCACACTAACACTGCGCTTTCACACTGGCGCGCCGGAAAGGGCAACATTCGAGAGGAATCATTAAAGTGAACGTACAGATTCAGACTCGCTAAGTATTTGCATGCAAACAATGGTGACCGGATACACTACCCACAGACATTACAGACTGAAAAATGTCACTGCAGTCTGTGGCCTAACGCCTCCAATTAGCTTCCAGCCCACACAGTCATAGCAATACTTGTATATCATGCACCCGAACCCAATTGTTTTTATATAGACACACCGAGTAGAGGCTCTTCCTCCAAACGCCAGAGAACTGAGTTGAACTCTGACCTCTGAGTTTGACTCTGCGGAGTTTGCAAGCTCTCCCCGTGGGTTCTCTGCTTTTCTTCCTGCATCCCAAAGACGTGCGGCCTGTGAGGCCCATTACCACTATGATTTTCCTCAAAGCGTAGATGAATTGGGGATGGGTGGCGGAGAGATAACGTGAATGTGAGAAGAGCAATAAAAATGGGATTATTATAGGATCACTGTAAATCGGCAGTCGATGAGACAGAAACACTATCTGGAGCTACTGGCTTGTTTCCCTTCCACAGTACTCTTCCCACATTCTATGTCTGTCCGGCAGGGATTAAAACTTTCCTCTCCTCATAAAGCACTTAGCTCCTGGGATATGGTCGGCGTTGTTTAGACTCTACTCAAAATTATCCTTTCCTCGATGCAACTGTTCTCCCCAATCAGCAGTCTTAGTTATCCCACCAATTTAAATCTACCTCAGATCCTTGCTGTCTGTGCGAGATTTGCAGTATCTGGTGAAATTGAAACTGTATTGAAATGAATTTTAGCAGAAGTTTATTTCTGGCCCGTCCGGCTTCACTCTTAAAGTACGATAATTAGACAAATACCGCATTTTCTTTTGCAAACTATTTTACTGTTCTGGGGCAAATTAACTCCTCAGTTCACTGGCGGCACGACGTTAATGTTTTCTTTATTCGGGGCATTACTTGGCTATGCATGCAAGAGGAACACAGAAGGAAAACACGGAAACTTTACACTTTCTTGTTTTTTTCAAGATGTTTTATTTGCGCTCCGTTTCCTATGGTATCATTTAGGATTCCTAGAATGTCCTTCTCTTACCTTTCCCGCTCATTAAGAGCATCCGCTCATCTCACTAATGCCCCCATCGTCACCAGAACCATTCCCCAGTGTCATTTTCATATCCCAACTTTACCGACCCATCCCCAAATTTTCCCTTCTATTGCCAGAATCCCCAACCATTCACCCAACTTTCCAACCTGTCCCCGATCTCCCCTTCTCAACGAGCCTGTCGTCGTTACATATCCCAACCACCCCTCAATTCGTCGCTCAGCCCCTAATCTTCCCACCTCCCCCATTCAGCAATTTCTTCCACTTTATTCCCAATTAGCGCCCTGAAACGTCATATTTCGCAAGTTTGTGTTTTAAATATGCGTTACCTGTTTTAGCTCCGCCTCAGCAAATTTATCAGATAAGTAAAACTGTGGATGTTAGAAATAACACCAAACAAATAACTGGCGATTTAAATTCCCAGTGGGGCAAATAGGAATTGATTTTTGCTGCTAAGGCCGGACGGTGAAAGAGTCAGCGACTAACCAACGATCCCACTTGCCCCGACTTGTCTTCGGATAGACTGATTGCAGAGCTGCTAGTCCAATGTACGTATCAGGCCAGCAGTTAGATAAGATCGCTGGTAAGAGAAAGTAAAAGACAGAGCGCAGGTTAAAACTCAGGCAAAATGCTAAGCGGGCACAGAATGTGGTTAAAAATGATGGGGGATGCATGCAAGGAATGTGTCTCAAAATTGTCTGCAATTTTTCCGGCAGAATAGTTGTTGCCTGATTTACGGAAACTGGTGCTATGAATCCTTTCAAAGGTGTGAAGAAAGGAAGTCTAGTAAAGCTGGTGAAATTGCAGCAGTCCTGTTGCAATGCTTCTACTTATTGTAGTTCTCACGAAAGGTGTTGCTTTGTTGTTCGTCAGAGCAAGACACACATAAAGGTCACAATACCTCAACTCTGTTTTACACCGTCCTCCGACTGCGAAAGTTCTCGCCACGGAGTGCAGAACGTTCCTGCTACCTACGAGGCTTGCTTGCAAAGTGGCTAAGAAGTGTGAAGTGTAAATGAAGGATATTTCAGCCAATTATTTAACACAGAGCGATGCTTCAATTCAATTAATACATAGTTATACATTTGTCTCTTCCAACCGTTTCTCAAATCACTGGCTACCTAATCATTCATTACTAATTTTATTATTCCCCGATTCATAAGTTTCATGGAGTGTTTGTAAAACGCAAACACGGGGAAATCCTCAGATGCTGGAAATTCAAGCAACACACACAAAATGCTGTTGGGACGCAACAGGCCAGGCAGCATTTATAGGAAGAAGTACAGTCGACGTTTCAGGCCGAGACCCTTCTTCAGGACTAACTGAAAGAAGAGATAATGAGAGATTTGAAAGTAGGAGGGGGATATCAGAAATGATAGGAGAAGACTGGAGGGGTGGGATGAAGCTAAAAGCTGGAAATTTGATTGGCAAAAGGGATACACAGCTGGAGAAGGGAGAGGATCATGGGACGGGAGGCCTAGGGAGAAAGAAAGAGGGAAGGGGAGCACCAGAGGGAAATGGAGAACAGGCAATGAGTGATTGTGAGAGGGACAGAGAGAGAAAAAAGAGAGAGAAAATAAGAAAAAAGGGAAAAAGTAAAAAAAATAGATAAATTGATAGATAGATAGATAGATAGATAGATAGATAGATAGATAGATAGATAGATAGATACATAAATCAATCAATAAATAAATAAAGGATGGGGTAAGAAGGGGAGTAGGAGCATTAACGGAAGTTAGTGAAGTCAATATTCATGCCATCAGGTTGGAGGCTACCCAGATGGAATATAAGCTGTTGTTCCTCCAACCTGAGTCTGGCTTCATCTTGACAGTAGAGGAGGCCATGGATTGACATATCGGAATGGGAATGGGATGTGGAATTAAAATATGATGCCACTGGGAGATGCTGCTTTCTCTGGTGGACAGAGCATAGGTGTTCAGCAAAATGGTCTCCCAGTCTGTGTCGGGTCTGACCAATATATAGAAGGCCACACTGGGAGCACCGGACGCAGTATATCACACCAGCCGACTCACAGTTGAAGTGTCGCCTCACCTCAAAGGACTGTCTGGGGCCCTGAATGGTGGTGAGGGAGGAAGTGTAAGGGCAAGTGTAGCACTTGTTCTGCTTACAAGGATAAGTGCTGGGAGGGAGATCAGTAGGAAGGGATGAGGTGGGGAATGAATGGACAAGGGAGTTGCATAGAGAGCAATACCTGCGGAAAGCAGAAAGGGAGGGAGGAAAAGATGTGCATGGTGGTGGTATCCCATTAGAGGTGGCGGAAATTACGGAGAAATATATGTTGGACCCGGAGGCTGGTGGGGTTGTAGATGAGGACAAGGGGAACCCTACCCCTAGTGGGGTGGCAGGATGATGGGGTTAGAGCAGATATGTGTGAAATGGGAGAGATGCGTTTGAGAGCAGAGTTGATGGTGGAGGAAGGGAAGCTCCTTTCTTTAAGAAAGAAAGACATCTCCTTCGTCCTGGAATGAAAAGCCTCATCCTGAGAGCAGATGTAGCAGAGACAGAGGAATTGCGAGAATGGGATGGCATTTTTGCAAGAGACAGGGTGGGAAGGGGAATAGTCAGTTAGCTGTGAGAGTCAGTAGAGTTATAGTAGATATCAGTTGATAAGCCGTCTCCAGAGATAGAGACAGTAAGATGAAGAAAGGGAAGGTAGGTGTTGGAAATGGACCAAGTAAATTTGAAGGCAGGGTAAAAGTTGGATGAAGTCAATGAGCTCAGCATGCGTGCAGGGAGCAGTGCCAACACAGTCATCATCGTAGTGAAGGAGAAGTGGAGGATGGATACCCATGTAGGCTTAGAACATGGACTGTTCCTCAGAAGAAACGCCTGGCAATCTACTGCCATATTTTGCCATTAAAACTGTGTGGACCCTGTGGTCCATGAGGTTACGGAGAGTCAGATTTCACTAAATGACTGAACAACAAGGAATAGAACTAAGAAGAGGAATAACAGATGTAAAAATGAAGACAACAGTCAGATAAAATTTTAATGATGTATTTTCATCATCAAAAACAGGACTCCTCACCATCATATGCAATTCTAGCAAGAAGCACACACCACTAAAGTTAAGTGAAGGTACAATCCAGAAAAAAACTGAGTAAGTTATCACTGCAGAAGTAAATTTAACCAATGGATGAGCTGGATCCTCCATAGAAGACATTCCCATTATCCAGATTCACATCCAGACTAAATGCCAAATACCTGGCTCAGAGTTGGAGACCTCTTCACAGAAACAGAGGGGTTCCTTGTAGAAATTGGGGACCAGGTAGTTAGCACAAAAATGATTAAAATACATAATAAGAGACCAACTGATAAATGCAGAAAATGCCAAGAAATATCAGAAAGAATTCAACACATGACAGGATCCTGCAACAGTTTAACTCAATCTGATTACTTACACAGGCACAAACAACAGGCAAACACCATTCACCAAGATCTTTTTTTAAAATACAAACTCACAAAAGACACCATACCTTTCTGTAAATAAACGCCCAATCCAGGTTTAGCGTCCAAGTGCTACAACTTATATTATGACCCGTCCATTATTTCAGATAGGATGATCCATAATAAACATCCAAACATAAAATAATAGAATAAACAAGGATACAGCCATTCCAAGCACACACTGCATATCGTCAATTCAAGTCAAGTTTCTTGTCATTTAACTACATACATGCATACCGTCAAACAAAACAATGTTTCACCGAACCAGGGTGTAAAGCACTGTAGTATACCTATCATGCATTACACATAATAACTTATGAAAGTACAGATGAAACCTACAGATGGATTACATATAAATAAACAAGCTAAAGTGCACAAATTAAGTATTGTAAGGTACAGAGCAGATTAACTAGGGACACTTTACAGGCAATATGACAGAATTCAGAAGCCTAATGACCTGAGGGAAGTAACTGTTTTCCATTCTAACTGTTCTTGTTTTTTTATGCATTGGAGTCTCCTGCCTGATGCTAGAAAATCAAAGAGGATGCTGGATGAATGGGACCATCCTCAATAATACTGAGGGCCCTGTGTGTGCAGTACTTCTGATAAATGTAGGGAGATCCCTATGATATTCTCAACCATTCTCACAGTCCTTTGTAGGGAGTTATAGTCTGATGCTCTGCTGCTCCCATACCAGATGAGATGCAACTTGTCAGGATGCTCTTAATGATGCTCCTATCAAATGCAGTTAAGATGGGGTGGGGGGGGGGGCAGCTTCACTATCCTCAATCTCCTTTGGAAGCGGAGGCATTGATGTGTGCTCTCCTGTTAGGAAGGAGATATTAAGAGACCAGGTGAGGTCATCCGTGACAGGAACTCACAGGAACCTGGTACACTTAACTCTCTCTGTGGAGGAGACATGACGACAGTGGGGAACAGTTCATCTGCACCTCTCTGAAATCCACAATGATTTCCTAGGGCACCCCACATTCAGACTTAGGTTGCTTTTCTCACAACAGTCCACTAGACACTCTACTTCCTCTCTGTACTCTGACTCATCATGGTTACTTATGTGGCCGACTACAATTGTATCATCTGTAAGCTTGCTGACATGGTTTGAGCTGAACCCTGTGACACAGTCACGTGTCAGCAGTGTGAACAGAAGCCAGCTGAGCACATAGCCCTGAGAAGTGTGAGGGTTCAGCATAATGGAGCTAGAAACATTGCTGCCCATACAGACTGACTGTGGTTTTTTCCATTAAGAAGTCCAGGATCCAGTTGCAGAGAGAGATGTTGAGGTCCAGCGAGGACAGTTTCCCCACCAGCTTCTGGGGTATGATGGTCTTAAATGCTGAACTGGCTGATGTCAATGCCACTGGATGATAGTCGATTAGGCAGGCTGCTCATCACTTTCTTTGGCACAGAAATCAATAAGTGAAAAACACCAGAAGTATAGTGAATGAAAAAGGAAATTGAAAGACTATAGAATATGAATAGAGTATACTTTGTCTCAATAGTAATATCTACAACAGGTATCATCCCAAAGTCACTACACAATAACATGAAACAATTAGGTCTATACAGCAATACTTATGTAAATTTTCAGAAAGCCACAATACTAAACATGACCAGAACAGTCAAAAAGTTTTTAGCAATTGAGGGATGAGTGTGTTTGGCTATGCCCATCCCTCAGGTTTTACCAGCTTGAGCTGAAGAAAATTAAAATATAATAATAATAAGCAGAAGTATTCACCACTAAACTTAAATGAGAGCACAATACAGAAATCCACAGTTTTTCATTTTTATTGATTCTGAATGCATGAAAATGTGGTATTTGTGGCCTTTGACTGTGTGGATGAGTCCACAAATAATGGCTATTTTAGTGCAATAGTGCAGTCATTTTGATAAATCAAAAGCCAATATCATTAATATGAAGTATTGCTTTCCTAAATCGAATCTCAAATTTAGCATTTAGTTCTCAGGCAAGATTTACATCCATGTGGCATAATTTATGGAGCAATCAGAATTCAGCAGAAATAAATTCTGCAGCTTATTAAACTTTAGCATTTACTTTTATTGTTGGAACATGGATGGCTGATTCCTTTGGTTAAAAGAACCACAGATCAATAATCCATCAATTAACTATCTGTCAGAATAATAACTTAGTTGTGTTCCATGACTTGGAACACTGGATCACATGAGGCCACTTTGCTCTTTAAAACTGTGTTATCATTCTATTAGATGATGGCTAATCTGTAACTATGCCACATATCTATCTTTTCCTACATAAACTATTACTCTTAGTTAATAAAGATCAATCAATCTCAGATTAATCATTAACAATAGCCCCAATAACAACTAGTAACACAAGAGTGAAGTGAGGAATCTGGAATAATAAATAAGAAGCTGAGACCTTTCATCTGGACAGGACAAGCATAACTGATACTTGCTGAAGAGAATTCCAAATGTATCTTAACTAAATGATCGAGCACATTGACAGACAAGCAGTCAATATGCAAAAGACACCAAAGCCTGCAAATACCAAAATAAAAGAAATGATGTAATAATAATATCTTTCATGTTGCTATATTAACTACCAGAAGGCATTTGACTCTGTCCCACACTCATGGTTGATAAAAGTTCTTAATATATATAAACAATACCCAATATTTGTGAAATTCCTTCAACATTTAATGAAGCATTGGTGTACTGTAATTGCTCTATCCATTAACAATCAAGAACAAACAACAGTCATTATCAAAATAAACTGTGTATTTTCCAGGGTGACTCTTCAAGTCCACTATGGTTCTGTCAAGCTGTAAAACTGTTCTCTAATTTACAGAATTGGACAAAAATTGCATATCAAACCAGAAACAACAAAATGAGCCATACCTTATCACTCTTTCTATACATGGATTATTTGAAATTACAAGCTCCTTTACCAGTTAAGCTGAAGCAATTAATTCAAAAAGTAGAACAATTTTTAAAGATATAAGATATATGAAATATAATATTGTCATGGTCCGGATTGGGTTCCCTTTAAATTTACCTTGTTTGTGTTACAATCCAGACCGTTGGCTTCTTGTTTCCCTTTAATTCCCTGTTTTCCCGTGTCCCTCGGTCTTGGTGATTAAAGGAAATTTATTCTCAACCCGAACCGGCAGTTTATAAGTCTCCGGCTTCAGCCGTTCGGAGCGAGAGCATTATTGAGCGTTAACAAAGTCACCAAAGCTAGTGCGAGCCAAAGTCATCTAGCCGGAGCCAACTAAGTTTCTTGCCGGAGCAAGCCAAGTCTCCTCCCAAAGCAAGTACCAGCAAGCCAGCTTCCCTTGCCAGAGTGGGTCCGGCAAGGTTAACCCACCAGGGTGAGTCAGGAGCTCACCGCTGCTTGGAGTAAACTTGTGCCCAGTTATAGTACCGTCTATTGCTATGAGGTCTCCATATCCACGTGCTGTGTTTAAAAGGGGTCCTGGCCCTGTACCCTAGAAGGGTCCTGACTCCGTCCTGTGTCTAAGGAAGATTCCCCGCTCAGTGCTTTATGTCCTGTGTCTGAGTTTGTCCCATGAATATGAAGAATCCCAGCTCCATGCCCTGTATTTAAGGAGGTCATGGCTCAGTGTTCTATGTCCTGTGTTTGAGTATCGAGTCCTGGCTCCATGGTCCCAGTATCGAGTCCTGGAGCTCCGAATCCTGGCTCTGATCCCCAAGCTCCAAGTCCTAGCCCAAACCTTAAGGCCCAGCCTAGTCCAAGGCCTGAGTCCTTGTCCATTACGCCTATTCATTTTCCACTTTGCTCTCCTTGATTTCTCTCTGTTCTATCTTGCATCACGGTACTCCTTTTAACTAGTAATAAACTCTATTTAGTTAACCCCACAAAACAGTGTTTTGTGTCCTGCATTTGGGTCCTCCCCCAGCACCCTTGCCCCCACATTGTGACAAATATATGATATATTTTCTTGAGACCATTGTCTGAACGGAGCCATTTTAACCCATCAATTCAATGCCAGCACACAGTGGAACTCCATTCCCAATTAATTGTCCCAGGATAAATGCAGAACATTAAATTTAAAAAAGGTGCAATAGAGTTAATAGAATATAAAACAGCAGCAGGATACAATACAAATGATGGATGAAAATGAAACATATACAGTAAGTATCTTAGATATCATTAAGGAAAGAATGTAGATCATAGAGTGATAAAGGAAGAACTTTTGACAGAATTTACTTCAAAGCTTAAGAAAATCTGTGAAACAGAGCTTAATAGTAAAAATATAACAAAGGCAATAAACATCTTTTCTCTATCTATATTAATGTATTCTTTTAGCATAATATCTTGGTCCAAAATTGATCTGGAAAATTACAAAGAAAAATAAGAACTGAAATGACAAATTTCAGAAAAGATTATGTGCACTCAAATATACTTAGATTAACACTGCCTAACACAGAAGGGGGAAGATGAATAACAGACATTAAAAATCTACACAACAGTCATATAAAACTTAAGAGGATATACTTTCATCAATGATAACAGGAATCAGCATTTCACACAAGCATGTGCAATTCTGATAAGAAGTACACATGACTAAACTTAAATGAAAGCACAACCCAGAAAAATGAAGACATTATATTGAAGAAAAGGTTAACCAATGGAGGAGCATGAGCATCCATGGAAAATATCTGCATGATCAGAGCAGACCAAATGTAAACAAGGAAGTGTGATCGCCTGGCTCAGATTTGGAGACCTCTTCCTGGAAACAGAAGGGTTCCTTGTGGCAATACAGAACCAGGTAGTGAACACAAAAAATTATTAAAAATATATATTAAAAGACCAACAAATTCAGGTGACAAATGTAGAGCCTGCTGAGAAAAAAACAGAAACAATACAACACATTCCAGGATCCCGTAGCAGTTTAACACAATCTGATTACCAAAACAGGCACCATCAAGTGACAAACATCATTCATCAAAATCTTGCTTTAAAATATAAACTGAAATACAAACTCATAAATGAAATCACACCTTAGTATAAATACCAGCCGAATCCGGTTTTAGAGTAAGAATACCCCAAATTATATTATGACTGATCAGTTATTTCTGATAGAAGAATCCATAATAACTGTCCAGATATAATAGTATAGGGTAAACAAGCAAGAACAACTTACTTAACAGATAAAGCCATTTCAAATACACAAAAATCAGTAAGTGAAAAAGACCAGAAATATGCTGAATTAAAAGAGGAAATTGAAAGACTTTGGAACATGAACAAGGTATACATTGTCCAATAGTAATATCTACATCAGGTGTCATCCCAAAGGCACTGCACAACAGCATTGAAAAATTGGGGCTACATAGTAGTATTTATGTGAATCTTCAGAAAGGCACAATACTAAACACCACTAGAATAGTCTGAAAGTCCCTAGCAATTGACAAATGAGTGTGCTTGGCTATGCCTGTACCTCAGGTTTTCCCAGCTTCAGCTGAGAAAAAATAAACAGATTAATAACAAATAAGCAATAAATATCAATAACATGAGAGGAAGAGTCCTGGAGAGTGAGTCCTTGGGCAGTGAGAAAATTTCAGTGATGTTATCCCCTAGTTCAAAAGCCTGATGGGTGAGGGTTAATAATTGTTCCTGAACCTGTGGTGTGGGTCCTGATGCTCTGTATGTGAAATATAATATATGTTACATTTCCTTGAGACTATTGTCTGAACGGAGCCATTTTAACCCATCAAGTCAATGCCAGCTCACAGTGGAATTCCGTTGCCAATTAATTGTTACAATAAAGCAGTTTTCCTTGGCTCTGGGCTCCCCAGGCATTGGCAACATCTTCTTTGTATCATGATTGTTTTCTCCTGTGTTGATTTTACAGGTTCCTATGAGATTCTTTTTTACTCTTCAAAACTCCAGTGAATGATAGACCTGATCAATCCAATGTCTTCTCATACATCAATCTAACTATCCCAGTAAACTTCCGCTGCACACATAAATGGCTGAAAGGACATTTACTTGCTGATTTCTAAAAATGTTGTTAGATTTTGTGGGTCACCAGTAGTGATAATGAGTGAGAAATTTTAGGGAAAGCACACAAGATATTCTGCAGATGGTGAAAAATTTCAGCAACACACACAAAATACTAAAGGAACTCAATGGGTCAGGTAGCTTCTACAGGAAGAAACAATGGATGTTTTGCGCTGAGATCCTTCATCAAGACTGCATTCCCTTCATAGAAACAATACCCCTCCTCAAGGTAAGGAGACCAAAACTGTACACAAAGTCTAATGGGGCCCTGTACAGGTGCTGCAAGATATCCATGCTCTTGTATTCAAATCCTCTTGCAATGAAGGCCAATGTACCATGTGTCATTAGCACTAACTCATATAGTTACTGTCTCTCTGCACATGAATTATGTTAACTGAAGCATCTCTTATTAATCGTGCATTCATGTGTTATTTGACTGCTCAGTGTTACATCTAAAGAACTAAACAACTTTGTGAAATTAAACCACTAATCATACATAAAAGTACAATGTCTGTCGGAATATAAATTGCAAGGCTTTATTTTTAATGAACTAGGCTAATTTAACCTTTGAGTACCAGCATTGATCTGCATTGGTGCATCAAAGTCTTCATTTCCTATGTTATAAATGTTCTCCCACTCTTTCTACTCACTGTGATTTAGGTGCATCTTTGCTGTCACAGTGACACCACTAAGAATGAGAAAATATTGACAGAAAGAAATTTCAGCAGGCGAACACTGTCAGCTTTCTGTGTGCAAATTTGTTTTTTTTTTCTCTGTCACCAGTTCCTGCAATAATTCTTAAAATCTCTTCAAATCATGTTCAGAGTACTGCAATCATCAACCCTGTCAATCCACATGACAGCAGGTTTCTTAAACGAAACTTTAATAAAATTGTCCAGATGGCCACCTACTTCCCCAGAATTCCACAAATGGAGCTTTGGAAAAATGGGTGGAAAACAGCAATTGGAATTTAAACACAAGAGATTCTGCAGATGCTGGAAATCCAAAGTAACATTCACAAAATGCTGGAGGAACTCAGCAGCTCAGGTGCAAGAGGGGATCCATTTATGGGATTTAATGCGGTCTAGTGTGAGTTGTTGTTCTTTGGGAGGACAAACCAGGGTAGGACTTACACAGTGAATGGATGGGCACCGAGGCCTATGGAAGAAGAAAGGAGTTTGGCAATGTAGTTCAATACTACATTGTAAGTAGCATCACAGGTAACCAGGGTCATTAGGGGAGCCTTTGGCACATTGGTTTTCATAAATCAAAGATTTGAGTAAAGAAGTCAGCATGTTGTGTTGAAGTTATATAAAGTGTTGGTGAGGCCATATTTGAGACATTGTGCCCAGTTCTTGTCACCATTTACAGGAAAGATATCCATAAGCTTGAAAGAGCACAGAGAACATTTACATATATGTTGCCAGGAATTGAGGACATGAGTTCTAGGGAGAGGTTGAATAGGTTAGGATTTATTATCCTGGAGTAGAGGAGAATGAGGAGAAATCTCACAGATGTATACAAAATTATGAGGGGTGCAAATATGGTGAATGTATGCAAACTTCTCCCCCAGATTGGGTGAGAATATGACTAGAGGTTGTAAGTTTAGGGTGAAAGGATGTATAGTAAGGGGAATCTGAGGGAGAAATTATTTCACTCAGAGGAGGTGCGAGTGTGGATCAAGCTGCCACTGAGAGGAGTTAGAGGAGCCTGAATACTCACTATCAATGATTTAAGATAATCTTCTTCCGCTCCACCATCAGAACAGTCCATAAACTGTTGAAGGAGCTAGATAGATATCTGATGGATAGGGGAATCAAGGGATATGGGGACAAGGCAGGGACTGGGTATTGATAGTGAATGATCAGCCATGATCTCAGAATGGTGGTGCAGACTCGAGGGGCCGAATGGTCTACTTCTGCACCTATTGTCTATTGTCTATAAACACTACTTCATTACTCCTTATTTTTGCACTGTTTATTTTATACATTAGGATAATTTTATGTTTTGCACTGTACTGCTGCTGCAAAACAACAGATTTCACATCATATAAGACGGGGATAATAAATATGATTCTGACAATCTATTGATGCATACAACTTGCTCAGAATTGAAAAGATACTGCTTTAATCTTAATGTGATATAAAATACTTTTCAATATTTTCCAATGATAAAATGAATTATCATTCTTTTCTTCAATTTTAAAGATCTGAAGGATATCTCAGCATTTCATTTAATAGTCTTAAGTTCTCAGATGTTGTCCCTGACTCCTCGTAATGCTTAACTAATACATCACTAATTTTGTGAAATCAATAACTTATTAATTCTTATTTCTTAATTTACCTTACCCTCATTTTTTCACCAATCAGTGGCTGTTTTTATAAGCTTAGTTGATATACTGCATACTCATACCATATTAATGTTACCAATTCTTCCTAAATGGGAGAAATAATGATGAGATATATAGAAAATAATTATAGTTTTATGATATTTTGTTTCCTCAATTAAGAGATTTTTCTTTAATAAATTTGCTGCAAATCTTCTAAAGAACTTCATAATCATTTTTCTTAATTTTGTCTTTTCATTTTTGAGTACCATTCTATTATCTTTTACAGTACCATGCAAAAGTCTTGGGCACCCTAGCTATATATATGCTCCTGAGCTTAAAACCTTTGCATTTCCCTGTACATTTGCATGATTTACAGTAGTCTGTGTAATTCAAGCTATCTTTAAATCACTGAAAATTTTGCCCACTTCACTTTACTTTTTTCATTTAATCTTTTCAACCATCATCTTTAATGGGTAAAGAAACTTGCATTTATATAATCCCAAGAATTAAAGGGATAATATGTGAAGAAGGCACAGGATATATACATCACAAAGAGGAAGAAGTATTCTAAAGGCAGGATGACACAACTGTGGCTGACAAAGGAAGCCAGTGAGAGGGCATGTAATAGAGCAAGAATTAGTGGGAAGTTAGAGGATTAGGAAGCCTTCTGAAAACCAGCAGAAGGCAACTAAGAATTAATAATAAAGGAAAAGATGAATAAGCTAGTCAATAATATTAAAGAGGATACCAAAATTTCTGCAAAAACATGAAGTGTAAAAGAGAGACAGGAATAGATATCGAACCACTGGAAAATGATGCTGGTGAAGGTAGTAATGGGGACCAGAAAATAGTGGACAAACTGATTAAGCATTTTGCATCAGTCTTCACTGTGGAAGACATTAGCTGCATGCTGGAAGTACGAAACTGTCAGGGGGCAGATGTGTGTGAAGTTGCCATTACACTGGAGAAGGTTGTTAGGAAACTGAGAGCTGAAGGTAGATAAGCCACCTGGGCCAGATGGTATACACACCAGGGTTCTGAAAGAGCTGGCTGAAGAGATTGTGGAGGCATCAGTAGTGATCTTTCAAGAATCAATTGATTCTAGCATGGTTCCAGAGGAATGGAAAATTGCAAATGTCACTCCACTCTTCACGAAGGGACAGAACCAGAAGAAAGGAAATTAAAGGCCAGTTAGTCTGCTCTCAGTTGGGAAGATGTTGGAGTTGATTGCTAAGGATGTGGTTTTGGGTATTTGGAGGCACATGATAAAAAGGGCATTAGTCAGCATGCTCTCTTCAAGGGAAAATATTGCCTAATGAATCTTTTGGAATTGTTTCATGAAATACCAAGCAGGATTAACAAAGGAGAATCAGTGGATGTTGTGTACTTGGATTTTCAGAAAGACTTTGAGAAGGTGCCATACATGATATTGCTTATGTACAATGTCCTGTGTATGTTACTCAAAATGGCTTCTTTGGCTTGTTAAGAGTAGGAATGCTTCTTTGTCTGATAAGTGTTTCCCTCGCAGTTGTTTAGCTTTAGACTTGCTGATATGGGGATTGTTTTCATTTGTTAACCAATGGGGAATGTTATTTTGTCTTGTGAGGCTGGGAGCTTGGGGGGTTTTCGCGGGTTTTCAGGGGAGGCAGGAAGGACACGCTGAGGAAGGTAGATGTGCGCTGCACTGCTCGGTTGACCACCGGGGGTAGTCCCAGGTGTGAAGATGTGGAGGTCGGAGGAAAGTGACGAGGGGTCGAATGGTTCGATGGTTGAGCTCCAACGTTGTGCACTAAGCTGACTGAACTTTGATAAGTTGGCACCTTTTGCTTTTTCTTTTCTTTTATGTATATTGTATTGCCTAGTACTCTTTTAGTTTTAGTAAAATCTTTAAAGTGTACTTCATAACGGTATCTGGTGTGAATTTGATACTGTGTGCGTGCGCAAGGCATAAACTTGATTCCCACAGCACCTGCGTGTACGGAAGGTGGGGGTGGTGTGTGGCTGGATCTCATTTTCCCCTAGACATATACCAGCCTGTTGGGTGAGTGTTACATTTGTGGGGGCTCATCTGGGATCTCTCTTGGAACGGGGTGTCTTCCATCACCCGGATGGTGTGGCAAGTGCTTTTGGAGCAGCCCATATCAAACTCGCCCCGAGAAAAAACAGCTTCCATCTTCAGCATCTTCTCCACTAGCCTGCGTTTCCACTCCAGCGACACTGGAGAACCCCAAAGTTAAAGGCTTCAACGGTCAGCTCCTTTCGATGCTCCAACCCCTCCCTGTTAGGAGTCCTCACTGGTGTGCTAGACTTTACCATCACCAGGAACAGATGTGCCAGCGGCATTCCTCTCTTAAAGGTGATTTCTCTTGCCGTAGTGTTCCTGACACTTATGGCTATACGCCTCGCATGTACCACCCCAGTCTCTGCACTTTGGGCCTTACCAGCGCCCCTGCCGGAAATCATGTCTCCCCTTCAAGATCGTCCGGGGCGTCTACTAAGAGGGCTTTGCCCATCAGCTCTCTTGGGAATCTGGGGGTCCCCATCACGAGTGCTACCTCCCCTGGTTGGATCACCTTGGACCTCGCCTGCATACACCACACCATCCATCGTTTACACTCCGGGTCCCACCCTCGGGAGGCAACCCCTTCTTTGAACACCGCTCGAAACACTGGATGTACTGAGAGGGTCTCCAGAAAGTGTTCCCCCCCCCCACTTTCTCCTTACAAGCTCCCAGGAGCAGTCGCACAACGGGGGAGTTAGTCCCCACCAGGAGGACAGCACCATTGGTTTCCACCAGGTCAGGACACACCAACACCAAGGTCTCAATAGCTTCAGTCAATTTAGTGTACAACGTTAGTGCATGTGTGTTGACTACAGGACTTTGAATCGGCAAACTGTCCCTGATCAAGATTCTGTCCCGAGGGCCGAGGACGCGTAAGCCGTTATTGATACGGGATCGCAGGTGACCTTATTGTACCGGTCATTCTACAACCAATATCTAAAGCATTTGCCCGTAACCTCATTTGATGCCCTGCAGATTTGGGGTGTGAGCAAATGCAACACTCACCCAACAGGCTGGTGTATGTCTAGGGGAAAATGAGATCCAGCCACACACCACACCCACGCAGGTGCTGTGGGAATTAAGTTTATGCCTCACGCATGCACACAGTATCAAATTCACACCAGATACTGTTATGAAATACACTTTAAAGATTTTACTAAAACTAAAGGAGTATTATTCAATACAATATATATATATATATATATATATATATATATATATATAAAAGAAAAGAAAAAGCAAAAGGCGCCAGCTTATCAAAGTTCAGTCAGCTTAGTGCACAACGTTGGAGCTCAACCATCGAACCATTCGACCCCTCGTCACTTTCCTCCAACCTCCATGTCCTTGCACCTGAGACCACCCCCGGTGGTCGACTGAGCAGTGCAGCGCATGTCCACCTTCCTCGGCGTCTTCTTCCTGCCTCCCCTGAAAACCCGCGAAAACCCCCCAAGCTCCCAGCCTCACAAGACAAAATAACATTCCCCATTGGTTAACAATGAATACAATCCCCATATCAGCAAGTCTAAAGCTAAACAACTGTGAGGGAAACACTTATCAGACAAAGAAGCATTCCTATTCTTAACAAGCCAAAGAAGCCATTTCGAGTAACATTGGCAGGACATTGTACACTTAACAAATTAAGAGACCATGGCATTACAGAAAGATACTCACATTAATAGAGCAGTGCCAGACAGGCCAGAGGAAAAGAGTTTTCTGGTTGGCTGCCAGTGGCTGGTGGTTTTGGGAGCACTTCTTTGTACATTATATGTCAATGATTTGGATGACAGAATTCAATAGGTTCAATAGCTACGTTTAATGTCAGAGAAATGTGTATAGCATATATCAGGAAATTCTTTTTCTTTGCTAACATACATGAAAACAGAGGAGTGCCCCAAAGAATGCATGACAGTTAAACATTAGAAACCCAAAGCCCCCCAACTCCCAGCTCCCACGCTCAAGCAGCAGCAAGGCAATGACCCCTCCCACACCCACCAACAAGAAAGCATCCGTGCCCTCCACTGAGCATTCAAGCATGCAGCAAGCATCAATAAAGACACAGATTTGCAGTACCCCAAGAATTGATAGCATTGTTGCCAAGTTTGC
This sequence comes from Hypanus sabinus, assembly GCF_030144855.1. NCBI lineage: Eukaryota > Metazoa > Chordata > Chondrichthyes > Myliobatiformes > Dasyatidae > Hypanus > Hypanus sabinus. The sequence continues at coordinate 144,770,530 of NC_082715.1, read as the reverse complement.
AGACGATATGAAGGTAGGTGGAGGGGCAGGTAGTTTTGAGGAAGTAGAGAAAGACTTAGACAGATTCAGAGAATGGACAAAGAAGTGGCAGATGGAACACAATTTCAGGAGGTGTATATGCACTGTGGTGGAAGAAATAGAAGTGTAGACTATTTTATAAATGGAGAGAAAATCCAAAATTGTGAAGTGTAAAGAAACATAGAAAATCTACAGCAGAATACAGGCCCTTTGGCCCACAAAGTTGTACTGAACATGTTTTTAACTTAGAAATTACTTGGCTTACCTATAGCCCTTTATTTAACTAAGCTCAAAAAGCCTCTTAAAAGACCCTATTGCATCCGCCTCCACCACCGTTGCTGGTAGCCCATTCCACACACTCACCACTCTCTGATTAAAATACCTACCCTTGACATCTCCTCTGTACCTACTCCCCAGCACCTTAAACCTGTGTCCTCTTGTGGCAACCATTTCAGCCCTGGGAAAAAGCCTCTGACTATCCATACGATCAATGCCTCTTATCAACTTGCACACCTCTATCAGGTCACTGCTCATCCTCCGTCACTCCAAGGAGAAAAGGCCGAGTTCACTCAACCTGTCTTCATAAGGCATGCTCCCCATTCCAGGCAACATCCTTGTAAGTCTCCTCTGCACCCTTTCTATGGCTTCCACATCCTTCCTGTAGTGCGGTGACCAGAACAGAGCACAGTACTCCAAGTGGGGTCTGACCAGGGTCCTATATAGCTGCAACATTACCTCTTGGCTCCTAAATTCAATTCCACGATTGATGAAGGCCAGTTCGCCATATGCCTTCTCAACCACAGAGTCAACCTGCACAGCTGCTTTGAGTGTCTTATGGATTCGGACCCCAGGATCCCTCTGATCCTCCACACTGCCAAGAGTCTTACCATTAATACTATATTCTGCCAAAGAGACTTAGAATTCCTTGTATATGATTCTGTAAAGGTTAATTTTCAGGTTGAGTTGGTGGTGAAGAATGCAAGTGCAATATTAGCATTCATTTCAAGACTAGAATATAAAAGCAAAGATGTAATGTTGAGACTTTTTAAATCATTGTTGAGTCCTTACTTGGAGTATTGTGAGCAGTTTTGGGCCCCTGATCTAGGAAAGAATATGCTGACATTGGAGAGGTTTCAAAGGAGGTTCATGAAAATGATTCCAGGATTGAAAGGCTTGTCATATGAGGAGAGTTTGATGGCCCTGGGTCTCTACTCACTGGAATTCAGAAGAATAGGGGGTGACCTTATTGAAACCTATGGAATGGTGAAAGTCTTTGATAGAATTGATGTTGGGAAATGCTCCTATGGAAGAGGAGTCCAAGACCAGATTACCTAACCTCAGAAAAGAGGTGTATATTCTTAGAATGGAGATGAGGAGGAATTTCTTTAGCCAGTGAGTGGTGAATCTGTGGAATTCATTGCAATATGCAACAGTGGAGGCCAAGTCATTGGGTATTTTGAAGGCAGAGTTTGATGGATTCTTGATTAGTCGTGGCAAGAAAGGATAGAGGGAGAAGGCAAGAGATTGTTGAGAGGGAAAATGGATCAGCCATGATGAAATAGGTGAAATGGTCTTCTATCTTATGGTCTGTTCTTACTTGAAGGCACTGATGCAGATCAGGACATGAGAAGCACAGTGGAGCTGCTGGTGGAGATGGTGCCTCTCAGTACCAGAGACCTTGGTTTGATCTTGACTTATTAGTGCTGTCAAGGTTGAAAGTTTAATGTAAATTATATTATCAAAGTACACATATGTTAGCATATACTGTACTAACTTGAGATTAATTTTCTTGCAGGCATTTATAGGAAAATGAAGAACTGCAGTACAATAGAATATATGAAAAACTATAATTAAAGATTGACAAACTAACATGTAAAATCATGCAAATAAAAATAATGCTGAGAACATTAGTTGTAGAGTCCTTGAAAGTGCATCTTTCAAAAAGGGACTGTATTGGTTCCCTTACTGTTTACCCTATATATCTCGGATTTTAGATGCAACACTCAGTCATGTCATCTGCAGAATCTCTGATGATGCTGCAATAGCTGGATGTATAAAGGGAGGATGGGAGGATGGATACAGGACCCTGGTGAAGAACTTTTTAAAATGGTGCAGGCTGGACCATCTGCAGCTCAGTCAGTGAGACAAAGGAGATGTTAATGGACTTTAGGAAGAATAATCCTACACTGCTTCCTGTTACTATTAATGGTGAGGATGTGCCTGTGTTGAGGACCTACAAATATCTGGGGGTGAAGCTGGCTGACAGGCTTGAGTGAAGCACCAACACAGAGGCAGTGTACAAGAAGGGCCAGTGTTCCCTCAACTTTCCGGGGAGCCTGAGGTCCTTTGGAGTATGCAGGCCTCTCCTTCGCATGTTCACCAGTACAATCGTTTATGTGGTGGTGTGCTGGGACAATGGCATCAGCATAGGTAATACCAACAGGCTCAATAGACTGATTAGAAAGGCTGGCTCTGTTATAGGAGTCAAATTGGACACACTGAAGGCTGCAGCATAACGAAGGACCCTACGGAAAATGCTGGCAATTCTAGACAATGTTTCTCGCTCTCCGCATGCCACGTTGGCTGAACAGAGGAGCCCTTTTAGTAATAGGCTATGACAACTGCAATGCTCCAAAGAGTGCTACATGAGGTCATTCTTACCCTCAGCTATTAGGCTCCATAAGGAGTCAACCTATAGCTGGGGAAGTGATGACTCCTTCCTGTTAGACTGTTTGTGGTAACTTATTTTTTATTCTTTCTACTTCTCTTCTAATATTTATATCTGTGAACTTGTAATGTTAGTGTGACACTGTAATTTCCTTTAAGATCAATAAAGTACCTATCTATCTATCTGTAGTTTTTAGAATCAGTCAGTGTAGTGATGAAAGAAGTTATCCACGCCAGTTCAGGCAATAACTGTTCCTGCATATGCTGGTGTGGGACCAATGACTTTTTAACCTCCAGTGTGAGTCTGTGTGAGGTTTGTACAGTCTCCCTCATTGGATGCTGACGTTTTTGAGCCAAGGTTCTTTGGAAGTCAAGAAAGAGGCATAAAACACTTTCCTTACAATAATTTATTAAGCCTTACAAGAACAAAATGAGGGGAAATAAAAGAATGAAGCATGAGTGTGAGAGGGAGAGTGCGAAAGAGGAAAGAGAAAAGAACAAAGAGTCCAATCCAACATGGTTTTGTCCTTTTCTACCAGGTTACCAATTCCATTGAATTTCCATAGATACTAGCTAACTAATGAGATAGTCCATATTCAAGTAATGCGATACCCACCATTGAAACTAAATGGTTACGAAGGAAACTGGAATCTCTACAAAACACATAGAAAACCTATATTCTGCCAAGTTTAAGGTGCTGGGGAGTAGGTACAGAGGAGATGTCAGTGGTAAGTTTTTTACTCAGAGAGTGGTGAGTGCATGGAATGGGCTGCCGGCAACGGTGGTGGAGGTTACTACCTTTGCGGTCCTGCTTTTCAACTTCCTTCCTAACTCCCTGTAGTCTGTTTTCAGGACCTCTTCCTTTTTCCTGCCTATGTCGTTGATACCAATATGTACCATGACCTCTGGCTATTCTCCCTCTCACTGCAGGATATCGTGGACACGATCTGAAATGTTCCAGACCCTGACACCTGGGAGGCAAGCTACCATCCGAGTTTCTTTCCTGCGTCCTCAGAATCAACTATCTTACCCCTTAACTATAGAGTCCCCTATCACTACTGCCTTCCTGTTCAATTGCTCACCTTTCTGAGCCACAGGGCCAGACTCTGTGCCAGAGGCACAGCCACTGTTGCTTCCCCACGTAGGCTGTCCCCCCGCAACAGTACTCAAACAGGAGGACTTAATGTCAAGGGGTACAGCCACAGGGGCACTCTCTAGTATCTGACTCTTCCCCTTCCCCCTCCTGACTGTGACCCAATTATCTTTCTCCCATGGCCCCAGTGTGACCACCTGCCTGTAAATCCTTTCCATCACATCCTAACTCTCCCTGAGCAGATGAAGGTCATCGAGCTGCATCTCCAATTCCCTAACTCGGTCCCTTAGGAGCTGTTCTGTGAACAATTACATATATACAAGTGAATATAGAAAAACACAGAACAAGCATAAGTAAGTTAAACTACAAGGAAGGGAACAATTATACAGTCCAATCCATTACCTTGTTATTGCTTCAGTTTTCCTCCCACATCCCGAAGTCATGTGGGTTAAGTGGCCGTTGGTGAGTGGCAGAGTCTGAGGAGGAGCTGATGTAAGAAGAATAGACTGGGATTACTGAAAATACATTGTTTATAGTCAGTGGGGGCTTAGTGGGCCAGGGATCTTGTCTCTGTGCTGTTTCTCTCGATGACTATAAATTTAAATATGAGTGATAACGTTTTGGTTTGTTTGAAGAGGAAATTAAAATACGATATAGATCTCTAAGTCAAGTCAAACTGAGTTTATTGTCATGTGCACAAATACAGTGAGGTAAAGATACACGGAGAGTCTTGCTTGCAGCAACATCATCAGTCGATACAGACAAAAGATAAATTATACAAGTCATGGAAGAGAGAGAGAAAGAGAAATAAGACTGTACAAAAACAAGAACAATATAACACGCAATCAATGACAAGGCCAGGGTAATGCAATGGTTGGTATAATGTTATTCTGTTATGTAAGCGTAAATTTGCCGGATCAAATAATGACAGCACATCAGTTTATTTCTTCGAGCTCAGCCAACGAGGGAACTTGGTCCCGACATCAGTGGGGAGAAGCGTTCTCATCCCTCCAGCGGTTCAACAAGTTCACTGTTGGCCTTCCAGAACTGTTACAATTTATAAGGCCACCAATACAAATGACAATCAGTTTGATAAGCATTCCAGCCAAATTAATGGACTATTGATACAAAACAACAATCAGTTTGATAGACACTCCAGCCACTTTAATTAAAGAAAGAATTGTCCTACCTGGTTTGTTGGAGCAAGAACTTAATTACAAACATAAGAACATCCACCAATTTATGCTTCAATCAAGAAAGAAATGTCCTGTCTATAATTTCCATCAGGTACCACCTTTTGTCGAAACCAAAAGGTGTAAAAACTCAGGAGACATCATATGTGGATCTGTGTGAACTCGCTCCAAAGAAGCAGCTGTGAGACATTATTCAAACACACTGCAGTCACTCACAAAATACACAGACATAGTTTGTACTTAACCCATTATTTACAGGAATCTGAGAGTCCCCCAATTTCTTTAAACTTTATCACAATGATGATTCGAGCGATCAAGACTACAGTTGAGAGTAAACACTTAAGTTACTTGGAGTATTTACAGTTACAGAGTAATTTGGAAATAATGAAAGTTTGATGTTGTGAGCAATATTTTGAGCCCTGTATCTAAGTAAAGATGTTCAGGCCCTGGAGAGGTCCAGAGCAGATTCACAAGAATCAACTCAGTAATGAAAAGCTTGACTTACACAAAGTGTTTGATGCCTTTGTATTTGATGTAGTTCAGAAGGGTGACCATGAGATCTTATTCAAACCTAGCATATACTATAGGGCCTGGGTAGACTAGATGTGGAGAGAATGTTTCCATTAGTAGGAGAATCTAGTATCTGAGGGCACAGCCTCAGAAAAAAAGGGATGTCCCTTTAAAATTGAGATGCAGAGGAGCTTCTTCAGCAAGAGGGTGGTGAATCTGTGGAATTTCTCGAGACAGAGGACAGTGTCATTGGGTGTACTTAAGGCAACAATTTGGGATTTTGATTGATAATGAGGTTAAGAGATTCAGAGAGAAGGCAGGAGACAAGGTTTGTGAAAAATCAGCCATGATTGAATGGCAAAGCAGACTATGGGCCAAATGGTGTAATTCTGTTGCAATATCTTATCTTATGAGACCAGACATTGTCCTTGTGTCTGCATGTGGTGATGCTGGAGCTGACAGTCCCATGGGAAGATCACATGGGAGAGGCCTTTGAAAAGAAGCTATCTAAGTTTGTCGGACTGGTCAGCAACTGCCAGCAGGCTGGATGGAGAGCGAGGTGTCTCCCAGTGGAAGTTGGTTGTAGGGGATTCGCAGCCCATTCCTCAGCCAGACCCTACAGCAATTTGGGCATCGAGGGAGAGAGGAAGAGGAGAGCCATCCGCAGTACCACCGATGTGGTAGAGAGGGCCTCAAGGTGGCTATGGCTCGAGAGAGAGAAGCCATGGAGTCAAGTGTAGCTAGCCATCTGGACACAAGCTGGGGTCTGATCAGCCCCGGCTGGGTCACCCGGAGAAGGGTGTATGATGTTGAAAGACCCGAAACACCCAATGATTCCAGGAACATCACTGATGATGTGTCCAGAAGCACCAGCAGATGTATGCACACAGCATCTTATGATGGTGGTAAAAGTCTATTTCATCTTAAACACAAGAGATTCTGCAGCTGCTGAAAACTTTGAGTAAGGACGGTAAAGACTTAGGGACTGATGACCAGTGTATAGAACTTAGAAGAGGAAAAGACAGGCTGGCCACTGAAAAGACATAAACATAGAACATGGACCCTTTAGCTCACAATGTTGTGCCGAATCAAAACCCCCCATAGCCTAATGCCTCCTACCTACACAATGTTCATATTCCTCCATACATCCATGTGCCTATCCAAAAGTTTCTTAAAAGCCTCTAATGTATTTTCTCCTACCACCATTTCAGACAGCGCATTCCAGGCGTCCACCACTTTGAGTAAAAAACTTACCTGTCACATCGCTTTGAACCTACCTCCTCACATGGTCAATACATGCCCACTGGTATTAGACATTTCAACCCTGGGAAACAGATACTGCCTGTCTACTCTGTCTATGCCTCTCATAACCTTATAAACCTCTATCCGATCTCCCCTCAGCTTCTGCTGCTCCAGAGAAAACAACCCAAGTTTATCCAGCCTCTCATGATAGCACGTGCCCTATAAACCAGACAGCATCCTAGTAAACCTTTTCTGCACCCTCTCCAAAGCCTCAACATCCTTCCTATAGTGGGGTGACCAGAATCGAATGCGATACTCCAGACATGGCCAAACCAGTGTTTTAGAAATCTGCAATGTAACCTCTTGAATTTTGAACTTAGTGCTTTGACTAATAAAAGCAAACATTCCATAAGCCTTCTTAAACACCTTGTAGCCACTTTCGAGGAGCTACGACCTTGGATCCCAAGGTCCCTTTCTTAGCAACGCTATTAAAGATTTTGCCCTTAACAGTGTACTGATTTGTAGTATTTGCCTTACCAGGGTGTAACACCTCGTATTTATCTGGGTTAAACTCCATCTTCCATTTCTCTGCACATAGCTGCAAATGATCTATATCACACTGTATTCTTTGTCAGTGTTCAACATTATCGACAACTCCACCAATCTTGATATCATCCACAAACTTAGTAAGCCATCTATCTACATTTTCATCCAGGTCACTTATATACATCACAAACAGCAAAGGTCCTAGCACAGATCTCTGCAGAACACCATTAATTACAGACCTCCAGCTTGAATAAGTCTCTTCAACCACTACTTAGTGTCATCCATGTGCCAGACAGTTCAGAATCCAAACAGCCAATTTGCTGCAGATCCCATGCATCTTACCCTTCTGGATTAGCCTCCCATGAGGGACTTTGTCAAACACCTTACTAACAACAGCGTAAACAGCATCCACTGCTCTACCCTCATCAATCTCTTTCGTCGCCTAGTCAAAATACTCAATTTGTTCATAAGACACAACCTACCCCACACAAAGCCATGCTGGCTCTTCCTAATTAGGCCATAGGTTTCCAAATGCTCATATATTCTAGGTCTAAGAATATTTTCCAGAAATTTCCCTATAACTGACATGAGTCTCACTGGTCTATAGGTCCCAGGATTCTCCCTTGTTCCCTTCTTAAATAGAGGCACAATATTAGCCTCTCACCAGTACTCTAGGACATCACCTGTGGCTAAAGAGGACATGATGATACAAGTCAAGGGATCGGCAGTCCTGTCTCTTGCTTCTTTAATAAGCTGGGGTAAATCCCATCAGGGCCTGGAGACTTACCCATCTTAATACTCTTTCTCCTCTTTGACCTCTTAAATGCCCTAAATTATTCATGCATTCAGCACTGATCTCCTGGTCCTCCTTTTCCTTGGTAAACACTGAAGCACTCATCTGTTACCTCACTCACATTCTCCACATCCATGCATATGTTCCCCCCTTTATCCTTGAGTGATCCCACCCACTTTCTAGTTATCCTCTTTCTCTTGATATATGTATAGGTTGCCTTGGGATTCAACTTAATCTTATTTGCCAATGACTTTGCATGGCCCCTCCTGGCCCCTCCTCATTTGCTTTGTTTGATCTCAACTTCTGAAGTTTTACATACTTTCCATTTTCTTCTTGACTAAATTCATCACCCTCTGAACATCAAAGTTCTGTTATCTTTCCAACCCCATCCTTCCTTCTAACAGGAGCATACCTTTCCTGTACTAAAAACCCTCCACATGTCTGATGTGGACTTGTAAGAGAAAAGATGTTCCAAATTAATTCTTCTTAATTCTGCCTAATTCCCTCATAATTTGCCCAACTCTAATTTGAAACTCTCACACAAGGACTATCCTTTTCTAAAGATTACCCTGAAAGTTAAGGAGTTGTGGTCACTGTTCTCTAATTACTCACTCACTGAATGGTCAGTCACCTAGCCAGATGCATTATCCAACACCTGGCCCTGTACTCCTCTCCTCTTGTTGGAGTCCACATTTTGGTTTTAGAAACCTTTCTTGATACACTTAACAAATCCTGCCCCATCTAAACCCCTTGCTCTAAGGTAGAACCCAGTGAGGGAAGTGGGATGATGGGATGATGGGCAGACAAAACCAGGTGGGGAAGAGAGAAATGGGAGAGTTGAGACAGAGGCTGATGGGTGAAAGGGGGAACACATGGTGTGAGGTGGACTGGTGGGTCGATGGGAAGATAGAACCAGGTGGGAAGGGGAGAATGGGGTCTCTTGTGGTAGAGGCTGGTAGGTGAGACAGGAAGACATTAGCTGCATGCTGGAAGTACGAAACTGTCAGGGGGCAGATGTGTGTGAAGTTGCCATTACACTGGAGAAGGTTGTTAGGAAACTGAGAGCTGAAGGTAGATAAGCCACCTGGACCAGATGGTATACACACCAGGGTTCTGAAAGAGCTGGCTGAAGAGATTGTGGAGGCATCAGTAGTGATCTTTCAAGAATCAATTGATTCTAGCATGGTTCCAGAGGAATGGAAAATTGCAAATGTCACTCCACTCTTCACGAAGGGACAGAACCAGAAGAAAGGAAATTAAAGGCCAGTTAGTCTGATCTCAGTGGTTGGGAAGATGTTGGAGTTGATTGCTAAGGATGTGGTTTTGGGTATTTGGAGGCACATGATAAAAGGGGCATTAGTCAGCATGCTCTCTTCAAGGGAAAATATTGCCTAATGAATCTTTTGGAATTGTTTCATGAAATACCAAGCAGGATTAACAAAGGAGAATCAGTGGATGTTGTGTACTTGGATTTTCAGAAAGACTTTGAGAAGGTGCCATACATGATATTGCTTATGTACAATGTCCTGTGTATGTTACTCAAAATGGCTTCTTTGGCTTGTTAAGAGTAGGAATGCTTCTTTGTCTGATAAGTGTTTCCCTCGCAGTTGTTTAGCTTTAGACTTGCTGATATGGGGATTGTATTCATTTGTTAACCAATGGGGAATGTTATTTTGTCTTGTGAGGCTGGGAGCTTGGGGGGTTTTCGCGGGTTTTCAGGGGAGGCAGGAAGGACACGCTGAGGAAGGTAGATGTGCGCTGCACTGCTCGGTTGACCACCGGGGGTAGTCCCAGGTGTGAAGATGTGGAGGTAGGTGATAGGTGAAATGAGATAAAAGTGAACAGCTGACAAATGACTACAGATTGACAAAGGAACAGAAAAGACTGCATAACAACAAAGAAATCCAAATAGACAGGTATGTGAGTGATAGTGATAGGCAGATGAGGGATGGTAATGAGAGGGAAGCTGTGGAGAAAGAACCTGGCTGGGTGGACTGGTTGTATGTTGTCCCCTGAAGATGGGAAGAAGGAATCAGCTCACATTCTTCCATACCCACTCCTTGTCAGTTCATTTCCTGATTCCAACCTTAATTAAGAGATTCTGCAACTGGAAGGCATAGATATGTTCAGTGTTAGAAGGATGAGAATGCATTTAGAAAAGAAAATGATTTCATTCAATGAGTTACAGGGCCAAGAAATACACTAGTCATGGAGTCACAGTGTCATTGTATCATAGAGCTACACTGCAGGGGAGCAGTTGGTCTAACTCGTCCATGCTAACTAAAATATCTATCTACTCTAATCTCATTACCTGTGTTGGCCAATATCCCTCTGAACCATTTTTATGCAAGTGACTGTCCAAATATCTTCGAATTGTCTTCCTCTGGTAGCTCGTTCCACATACCCATCATTCTTTGTGTGAAAAAGTTGCCCCTCATGAATCTTTACATCTTTACCCCTCTCATTTTAAACCTGTGCCTCTGGTTACAGACTCTCCTCCATTGGGGGAAAGTAGTGCAGCGGGTAGCACAACACGATTATAGCTCAGGGCGTTCTGGATGTGTGGGTTTTCCCTTCATGCTCCAGCTTCCTCCCAAAGACATACCAGGTAGGTTAATTGGTCATTGTAAATAGTCCGATGATCAGGTGGGGGTTAATCGGTGTTGTGGGGTTGATGGGGCAGCATGGTTGAAAGGGCCAGAAGGGCCTACTCCACACTGTATTGCTAAATAAAAATAAACAAATTATCTTATGAACCCAGGTTTATATAAACCTGGCGGAGCAGACTCGATGGGCTGAATAGCTGACTTCTGCTCCTTTGACTTATGGTCTTACGTATAACGTCAGCCCTCAGTCTTCTATACTCCAGCTGAGAGTTGTGAGGCGAGAGTAACTACAAACTGAGAACATAGAGCAGTGCAGCAGATTCCAGGCCCTTTGGCCCATTATGTTATGCCAACCTATATCAACCTGCTCCATAATCAATCTAACCATAGACATAAGACATAGGAGCAGAATTAGGCCATTTGACCCATCAAGTCAGCTCCGCCATTTTACCACAGGTGTTTTATTATTCCCCATTCTTCTGCTTTCTCCTTCTAACCTTTGACACCCTTGCTAATAAAGAACCAATCAACCTCTGCTTTGAATATATCTAATGACCTACAAAGATGTCTGTGGCAATGAATTCAGTAGATTCACTATTCTCTGGCAAAAGAACCCTCCCTGACCGATGTAAACCTGTTCCACAATTAATCTAACCCTTCCCTCCTACACAGCCTATAACCCTCCATGTTTCTTATATCCATATACTGATCTGAGAGTTTTTAAATTTCCCTATGTATCTGGTAGCACATTCCAGGCAACCACTGCCCTCTGTGTGAAATAACTATCTCTGATATCTCCCTTAAACTTTCCTCCACTCACCTAAGTTGAAGACTATTTTTAGCTAGTATATGAGTATAATGAGCTGAATGGCCACCTTCTCCGAGAATAATTATTATAAATGTTTTGCTGGCAATGCAGAACAAATTTTGAGTTTATGTCTGCATGATTACATAATTTGTGCCTTTCATGTACAGTATTGTTCGAGTTGCGTTAGACTCTGAAGCCATTTGGTCACTAGCTGGCTTCTCCTCTACAGCTTATATCTTCTCAGCTCCTCCCGTAATGTTTCCAAATTAATTCTGCTGCAATCTGCTGCCTTTATTTTATCATCCCAGACTTCAGTGTAGAACCTGATGACACTGCGATTGCTTCTCTTCAAGTATTCCCTGCTCTCCAATTTGTCCACAGGCTCATTACACTACTAAATATTAAATGAAGTACATTTCCTTTATTGTCCATTCTTTTTATTAAAGCAGTCAGCAGCAGAAAGCATTCCTGTATGAATTCATTTCTCCTCCTCCTCTTCCTTCACCAAGACACTGCAATCATGGAGAAACAGTATCAGTATGAGGAGATATCAGGGGTAAGTTATTTACTCAGAGAGTGGTAGGTACATGGAATGGGCTGCTGGCAACGGTGGTGAAGGCAGATATGTTTGGGTCTTTTTAAGAGACTCCTGACAGGTATATGGAGCTCAGAAAAATAGAGGGCTATGGGTAACCCTAGGTAATTTCTAAGGTAATGACATGTTCAGCACAGCTTTGTGGGCCGAAGGGTCTGTATTGTGATGTAGGTCTTCTATGTTTCTATGATGCTGGCTCAATTGGAAAGCATATCTGATATGGATAGATTGAGCGAGTTCGGGCTTTTTTCTTTGGAGCATAGGAAGATGACGATATAGGTGTGCAAGATTATGAGAGACATGGAAAGAGCGGATTCCAGAGACTTCTTCCAAGACTGAAATGGCTAAAATGAAGGGGCACATTTGTAGGATGAATGGAGGAACATATGGTGGGAATGCCAGAGGCAGGGTTTATACAGACAGAGTGTTGGGTGTGTGGAATGTCCTGCCAGGTAGTAGAGGCAGATACATTAAGAGACTCTTAGAAAGGCATATGGATGACAAAAAAAATGGATGGCTATGTGGGAGGGAACTATAGGAATCGGTTAAAAGGTCAGCACAACCAATGAACCAAAGGGCATGTATTGTGGGAACAGAAGATGCTGGAAATTCAAGCAACACACACAAAATGCTGGTGGAACACAGCAGGCCAGGAAGCATCTATAGGAAGAAGTACAGTCGATGCTTTGGGTCAAGACCCTTCATCAGGACTAACAGAGAAAAGAGATAGTAAGAGATTTGAAAGTGGGAAGGGGAAGGGGAGACCTGAAATGATAGGAGAAGACAGGAGGGGAAGGGATGAAGCTAAGAGCTGGGAAGTTGATTGGCAAAAGGGATACAAGGCTGGAGAAGGGGAAGTATCATAGGACAGAAGGCCTTGGAAGCAAAAAAGGGGGATGGGAGCACCAGAGGAAGAGGGAGGGCAGGAAAGGAGTTATTCTGAGAGGGAGAGAGAGAAAAATTAAAAATTAAAAAATAACAATTAGGGATGGAGTAAGAAGGGGAGGAAGGGCATTAACGGAAGTTAGAGAAATCAATGTGCCTGCCACCCCACTAAGGATAGGGTTCCTCTTGTCCTCACCTACCACCCCACCAGCCTCTGTGTCCAACATATAATTCTCCGTAACTTCTGCAATCTCCAATGGGATCCCACTAGCAAGCACTGCTTTCTGCAGGGATCGCTCCCTACGTGACTCCCTTGTCCATTCACCTCCCCACCATCCCTTCCCACCGATCTCCCTCCTGGCACTTATCCTTGTAAGCAGAACAAAATGCTACACCTGCCCTTACACTTCCTCCATCACCACCATTCAGGGCCCCAGACAGTCCTTCCAGGTGAGGTGACACTTCACCTGTGAGTTGTCTGGTGTGATGTACTGCGTCCGGTGCTCCCGGTGTGGCCTTTTATATATTGGTGAGACCCGACGCAGACTGGGAGACCATTTCGCTGAACAGTTATGCTCTGTCCGCCAGAGAAAGTAGGATCTCCCAGTGGCCACACATTTTAATTCCATGTCCCATTTCCATTCTGATATGTCTATCTATGGCCTCCTCTACTGTCAAGATGAAGTCACAATCAGGTTGGAGGAACAACACCTTATATTCTGTCTGGGTAGCCTCCAACTTGATGGCATGAACATTGATTTCTCTAACTTCCATTAATGCCCCTCCTCCGCTTCTTACCCCATCCCTAATTTTTAATTTCTAATTTTTTTTCTCTCTTTCCCTCTCACAATAACTCCTTGCTTGTTCTCCATCTTCCTCTGCTGTTCCTCTTGCAAGGCCTTCCGTCCCATGATGCTCTCCCTTTTGCAGACTTGTATCCCTGTTGCCAATCACCTTTCCAGCTCTTAGCTTCACCCCTCCCCCTCCTGTCTTCTCCTATCATTTCCGGTCAACCCCTCCCCCTCCCACTCCCACTTTCAAATCTCCTGCTATCTCTTTTTTCCGTTAGTCCTGACGAAGGGTCTCGACCCGAAATGTCGACTTTACTTCTTATAGATGCCTGCCCGGCCTGCTGCTTTCCACCAGCATTTTGTGTGTGTTGTGCTATATTGTTCTATGTTCTACCCTATCTTTCTAAAGAATCTTTTACAAAGTTCCTTTATTTAAATTAGTCGAAATGCCTCCTTTATTTGTTGGCTCCTTTCTCTTTAGATTCCACGCTATTGACAATTTGTTTCCTTCCCACTTTAATCACCTTCCTATTGTGCACCTGTTACCACATGAGAAGACTCTCCTGTCCTAGGAATGGGTTAATGAGCATAAAGACCCCATTACCCTTGCAATTCTCTCTACTTCCTCTCCCACTGGGTAAAAGATAAAAACGACTGAAAGCACATGCAGGTTCAAGGCAGCTTTTGTGCTGCTGCTTTAAGACTATAAAATGGTTCCCTAGTACAATAAGATGAACCCTTGGCCTCACACTGTTGATGTCAAGGTCAAGAATGTTCACCAAACCCTCTACTTCTTCAGGAGGCTATAGAAATTTCCCATGTCCCCTTCAACTTTTCCCAGCTTTTATTGATTTACCATTCTGTCTGGATGTATAATTGCCTGGCATGGTAGCTGGCCTGAACATGACCATGAGAAACTGCAGAGTGTTGTGACACAGCTCAGGAACGAGTCTCCCCTCTGTCTAAACTCCTCACTGTCTCAATAAAGTAGGCAGCATCATCAAAGACCCCACCTACCCCAGACATTCTCCCTTCTACTCTACGTGACAAAAATAACTCAACACTAATACAAACACCAGACATTTATATCAATACCATAGTGGAAAATGACAGGATTATGTGATTAGCTTGTTCCAAATTGGTGGTGGGTGACTACCTGTCACTACCCACCAAACACCCCCCCACTAACCGTGTTCCCTTTCTGCTACCCCATTTACATTACTGCTCATGTACCCCTGAAGGAGGAGAATTGGAAAAGCAAATACAGGTCCAATAATTCCTGTCCTGTTCCATCAGGTAACTGGTTGCAGTCTGGAAGATTTATTTGGTGATAAATGCCAACATTAAATTTTCAAGGTATGCTGTTTTTAATGGGATTAAACAAAGAGAGTGAGAGATGAATCTTCCTAAGGAATTCAAGGAGTTGGTGAGCTTTCTTGACTGTGAAATCAATGAGGTTGACCAGGACTGGCTATTGGTGATAGTGGACAGACACACCACGGAAGCTGCAGGTCTCTACCCTCTCAGCCTCAGTATCACTGATGTAGACTGGACCAATTTTCTGAAGTCAATGACCAACTCTTTTATTTTGTTGACATACCAACTTTTCTTTGATTTCCATTGTGCCTATACTTGTTGGGGTTTGGAAAGATAAGAGGTGATTTTAGGGGATTTTAACAGAATAGATACCGAGGTGTCTGTTACTTGGATGATCTAAGGCTGGGTTTTACAACACAGGGTTGTGTTTTATGATGGTATATCAAGCTCCTCAGGGTCAGTAGTCAGTGATGGGCGTTAGTACTGAGTCCAGTGGTGGAGCAAGAGGTTACACAAGCCACTGTTACACCTCCAGCTCATTTCTAACTAACACTTTTCAGTATGTACTATCAGAAATCTAAAGTGTGCTGAACAAGGTGTATCAGATTAGCCTGCAACTCTCTACAGTACCCACTCGGTAAAGAGAGGCAAGATGTGGTGCATCGACGTTGCTTCTCTTCCCCAGACACTGCCTGACCTGTTGAGCATTTGTAACATTTTATTTCAGAATTCCTTCATCTGCAGTGTTTAATTTTTCGATTGAGGATGATCATTTAGACCGGTCTCTACAAGAAAGGTCATAGATTCATAATAGCATGAACCTAGGTCTTTCAGCACAATTGATCCATGCTGATCAAGATGCCACATCCAAGCTAACCCCATTTGCCTGCATTTGACCCATAATCTTTCAAACCTTTCCAATCCATCTAAGTGTCTATTAAAAATTGTTATTGCATCTACCTGAATCACTTCTCTAGCAGCTGATTTAACAAGACAAACTTTGTGTAAAAAGTTGTCCCTCAAGTTGCTCTAAAATCTCTCCCCTTTCAACATGATACCCCAACTCTGGGAGAAGGACTGAAGGAGCTCACCCTAAAGGTAAATTGGTGCTTTGGTAGCTTAGCAGTTAGCACGATGTTGTTACAGCTTGCAGCATTGGAGTTCGGAGCTCATTTCCAATGCTGCCTATAAGGAGTTTTATGTGAATGCACACACAGGTTTCCTCCAGGTACTCAGATTCCTTCCACAGTCCTACTGGTTAGTTGGCTAATTGGTCATTGCAAATTGTCCCGTGATTAGTCTAAGGTTAAATGGGTGTTTTGCTGGGCAGTGCAGCTCGTTAGGCTGGAAAGGCTTGTTCCATGTTGGATCTCTAAATAAAAATGAATGAATTAATTAAAAAGAAAGACATAGAAGTTGTTTAGTACGGTCAAGTATTCCACATCCCCCTTTTAGAGCTTTTTGTTAATAATTTTCATCTATTCATTTGCAGTACTTTAAAGCACTTTCAGTATTCTTGGAATTACATAAAACTAAATAATTACTTGCCAACAGATTTCACTGTATGTTTTGATGTACACATGATAAATAAATCAGAATCTGAAATAGCATGCATTGTGCAATGATGTACCGGTGGTGGGGCTGTGAATGTTTATTATCACGGATGGAATGCCATTCAGATGGACCTTTTCATCCTGATAGAATACAGTAAAAAAAACACGTCCCACTCACTGAGTCCTTAAACAATACAGAATTCAAATCAAAGTTATTATCGCTGACTTAAATAACATGAAAATTATTATTTGTCAGTGGCAGTACAAAGCAAAGACATAAAATATTATAAATTACAAAAAATAATGAATAGAACAAAAAGAGAAAAATAAATCACACTTATGGGCTCGTGGCCTGTTCAGAAACTTCATGGTGAAGCTGTCTCAGAATTGTGTGGGTGAGTCTTTAGACTCCTGTGCCTCTACCTTGATGGTAGTATTGAGAAGAGGATAAATGATGGAAGCCACCTTCTCAAGATGCTGCCTCTTTAAAATGGCCTTGATGGTAGGGAGGGTTGTTTTGGCTATGAAGCTGGCTGAGTCTACACTCTTCTGCAGACATTTGCGATCCCATGCGTTGGAGCCTCCTCACCATGTGGTCACGTAACCAGTCAGAATGCTCTGCAATGTCCATCTACGAACATTTGTCAGAGTCTTTGATGACACACCAATTCTCCTCAAAATGCCAAAGAAGTAGAATTGCTGGCTTGTCTTTGTGACTCCATCAATGTGCTATTCCTGTTTGTCTCAAAAAATATAAGCCCAGTTGAACTTTGATGTACAATAGCAGTCCACACACAGTGGTATTTGGCAAAGACATGCCCGTGCTAACAATATATTTATATGGGGCTCTGCTTTTGCAGTTAAATACTACCTTTTGTTTCATTTATATTAGGAAAGTCGTTACAAAATGACAATGACATTAAACACCATTATCAGAGCCTGAAGTCTGAACTTCTTCAAATTGTCAACCTAAAGCTTGAGATACACACAAAATGACAGAAGTGTGAAGTGAGTTGAGGTTCTGTTTGAGCACTGGAGGGCTAATATGGAGAACTTAAACCGATCCCAAAATCAGTGATGAACTATCACCAACAATGGGCCATGTCCTTGATCTGGACGAAGTTGCTGGGCTGCAGGGAGGGGACTCATCGGATTGGTCCCTGAGAGGTCTGCAGAGATAGCGTGATCCAGCTTGCCCTGCCCTCCTGCACTGTGTGGTTCTATGAGTCTGAACTTACACACTGTTCAGACTCACAAGGAGCACGATTTGGAAATAGATTTATAGAACATAGTACAGGAACAGACCCTTCAATCTATGGTGTTGTGCCTAACTAATTAAACTATTCCTTTCTGCCTCTGGAACTCCACATCTATCCATTCCTGCATATTCATGTGCCTATCTAACTCACCACCACCCCTAGCAGAAGCTTGCGGGCATCCACCATGCTCAGTGTATAAAACTTACCCCCTCACATTTTCCTTTAATTTTACCCTGTCTCACATTAAATGCATGCCCTCTAGTTCTAGATACTTTGACCCTGGGAATAGATATCAGCTGTCTACTCTTTCTTTCCTTTTCATCATCTTATGAACATCTGTCAGGTGTCCCCTCAGCCCCTGTGAGATTTTATTCTGCATTCTGTTATTGATTTTCCCTTGACTACCTTGATATATTGATTGATGAAATGAGCTGCATGGATGGCATGCAAAACAAAATTGCTCACTGTACCTTGGCACATGTGACAACAATAAATCTATTTAAGTGAGCTCTGGTTCTCACACACAGATCAGATCAGGCTGCATTTGTGAGAATAGAATCAGAGTTCACATCAGGACACAAGAGAATGCAGACGCTGGGAACTGGAGCAGAAACAAATATTCTAGAGGAACCCAGCAAGTCAGGGAGCATGTGGAGGGAAATAAACTGCTGATGGATCTGGTTGAGATGAAAATTTTGACTTACCAGTTCCTGCAGTTTCTTCTCTGGTGCTGAAGGCAAATACATCCATGATCACTTTATTAGTTACACATGTCTATTTGCTCGTTAATGCAAATATCTAATCAGCCAATCATGTGGCAGAAACTCAATGCATAAAAGCAGGCAGACATGGTCAAGAGGTTCAACTGATGCTCATGCCAATCATCATAATGGGGAAGAAATGTGATCTAAATGACTTTGACTGTTGGTGCCAGATGGGGTGCTTTGAGTATCTCAGAAACTGCTGATCTCATGGGATTTTTTCACACACAACAGTCTCTAGAGTTTACAATGTGAAAATCAAAATCTATCCAGTGAACAGCCATGCTTGTGCACAAACATCCCTTGTTAATGAAAAAGTTCAGAGGAGAATGGTCAGACTGGCTCAAGCTGACAGGAAAGCAACATTAACTCAAATAAACACACATTAGAACAGTGGTGTACAGTAGAGCATCTCTAAATGTACAACCATAAATCATATGATATAGGAGCAGAATTAGGCCATTTGGTCCATTAAGTCTTCTCCACATTTCATCATGGCTTATCCATTTTTCTCTAAGTCTCATCTCCTCTGTTCTTCCTGTAACCCTTAATGCCCTGACTAATCACAAATCTATCAACATCTGCCTTAAATATACCCAATAACTTGGCCTCCACAACCATCTATGGCAACAAATTCCATGGATTCACTACTGTCTGGCAGATAAAATTCCTCTTCTCCTCCATTCTAAATGGATGTCCCTCTATTCTGAGGCTGTACCTTCTGGTCTTAGACTTCCCCACCATAGGAACCATCCTCTCTACATCCAGCCTCCTGAGGCCTTTCAAGATTTGATAGGTTTCAATGAGATCCCCTCACATTCTTCTGAATTCCAGTGAGTACAGGCCCAGAACCATCGATCATTCCTCAGGCAATAAGTCTTTCGTTCCTGGAATCATTCTCCTGAACCTCCTCTGAGCCCCTTCCAACATCAGCACATCTTTTCTTAGATAAAGGGCCCCAAACCAAAAATGATTGTAACCTGTAGGAATTTTCACAGTACTGCTGCCACAGAACAACACATTTCTTGACATTAACACCTGGTTCTGATCATCGGAGAACCAGAGCCTCTGCCTGATCGAGGGGCCACTCACTTTGCCTCTGATCCTAAAGTAAATCATTATCCTGCTGGTAGCAAGGGTGAGGGAGACAAGTTGTGTGGGGTAGGGGGTGATTATCAGGAGAATTGTGGAGGTGGAATTTATTGCCATTATTTTTTGCAACAAAGTTTGAACCAGAGTAGAAAATGTATCTTTATATAATTCCAAAACTTGATGCAAATACTTAAAAGCAAGAAAAATAAAACACTTTTGTAGGTGGAGCTTGCATCTTCAGAATCAATATACTATTTATTAAATGACATAAAAGTCCATGTAAATATTTAAAAGACACTTAGGCAGAAGCATGGATAGGAAAGATTAAGGAGGAGATGAGGCAAAAGCAGCTAACTTAAATGGCTACCTTGGTCAGCATGGGCCAGTTGGGCCGATGGGACTATTTCTGTGTTGTAATATCCACAGTTCCTTTTCTCCCACAGATGCTGCTCAACCTGCTGAGTTTCTCCAGCAGATGCTTTGTTGAGCCAAATTCCAGCATCTGGACACTCACGTGTCTTCAGCATGTAACGTCATGGTTTTTCTGGAATTCTCTGGAATTCTAAAATCAGCGGATGACAAATCTGTGGAATTCACTGCCACAGACGGCTGTGGAGACCAAGTCATTGTGTGCATTTAGAGTGAGTAGGTTCTTGTTTGGTAATGGGGGGGGGGGGAGGTGTTTAAGAGTATGAAGAGAAGGAGGGAGAACAAAGTTATAAAATTGAGTATGATTGAATGGTGGTGAATTCTGCTCTTGTATCTCATGGTCTTATGGTGCCTGGAACAGAATGCCAGTGGAAGTGTGGAAGCAGATGTGGTAACAACGTCTAAGAGGTGTTTAGACAGTCAGGGAATGGAGTGATATGGACCGTGTCCAGGCAAATGGGATTAGTTTGATCAGCAGTGTGTTTGGCACAGACATCACGGACAAGGGCCTGTCCCTGTACAGGCAGTGAATAGACCATGTCCAGGTAAATGAAATAAGTTTGATTGGCTTGTGTTCAGCACACACATCATGGACTAAACTGCTATCCCCGTACCATTCTTCTGTAGTCTGTGTATTTACTCCTAGCTCAGTACGGACCTCTAATATACCTTTAACCCTCAGGTTCGGCCAGTGGCGTTAGTCCAGGGGAAGGCTGTCTCCAGCCCCACCAAACTTGTGAAGTCTTGCTTGTGTGGATGCTGCGTGATAGTTCCCCCTGTACAAATCAGTACCACAAAATAAGAAACAGTACTCCATGTGCAATTAAACAATTGAGCTTTATAATTCTTAATTTGACTATAGGGTTAGTGAAGAAAAACAAAACGAAAAGGGCCCATTTTAATGAAACAGTCTAACGTGCACATTGGAGCTCACAGTTTTCCCATCTATTAGTTCTCCACCGATTACCCGCGGGCATCGTCGACTCTTGACCCCATTCCGTGTCCACTCAGTCCTGCAGTCTATGACCTCTCCGGTCTTGCATCTTCTCTCTCCATCTTGCCGAACAAAAGCCCGCAAATCCCTCACTCTCAGGCGCACAAGAAAGAACTCCCCTCATTGGACGCTGCACATTCCTCGTTATCTCTAGTCATAACCCAAACACTGCTGCTACAGGGAAACCATCACACTAGCAGTGAAACCTTTCCCGGGGTGTTACATACCATATTCAGGGAACTCTGTGGTGAGAAAGGCTTGACCACTGTTAACACAAAGTCTGCACTGAGGGACAAGTGGCGAGGGTCAGAGGAAGCCTATAAATATTTATGGACGTCACTCTGAATACCATTTCATGTAGAGTTCATCTCATCATGATGCACATTCAGAAAGCAGAACGTTGACACAACTGTGTTCAGTGTTTTATGAATTACTCATAAACAACCCAAGGTTCTTGCGGACAGAAGCCGGGGTCTAGGCTAGCCGAGTAGTTTTACACTGCTAGTCACTCAGAGCTGGAACACGCTCTCAGAACTGCAAACTCATTAGTGAGCTCTGAAAGAGAACTAGACAGGTAACAGATTGGGGAACATTACAGCTCTGGTGGTGCAGGGCTTGGAAGCTGTGTTGCTCTTTCAAACAGCTGACTGGTCTTTGCTGTATCTTTTCAGGATTTGTCAAGACCCCTTTTGGCATTCTCTCACTGCTGACTCTTTCAGCAGCTGTGAGAATACTTGTTACAGTTGGTTTCTGGTATTGTAAATAATATTAACAGAGGCAACACCTCATATTCTGTCTGAGTAGCCTCCAACCTGAGGGAATGAACATTGTTCTCCACCTTCCTTTAATTTCTTTCCCCACCCCCTTCACTCCTTTCCTACTCCCCATTCAGGTTTTCCTTCTCACCCCTTCTCTTCTCCTCACCTGCCCATCACCTCGCTATGGTTCCCCGTCTCCTTCTTCGTCCACTGTCCTCTCCTATCTGATTCCTTCTTCTTCAACCCTTTACCTCTTCCACCAATCCCCTCCAAGATTCTTACTTCATCCCCTTGGCCCTCACCTGGTTTCACCTATCACCTGTATTCCATCCCCTCTCCCCACTTTCTTATTCTGGCTTCTGCCCCCTTCTTTTCCAGTCCTGATGAAGGGTCTCGTCCTGAAACGTCGACAATTTATTCATCTTCATCAATGTCATCTAACTCGCTGAGTTCCTCCAGAGAGTGTGTGTGTGTGTGTGTGTTGCACAATATTTTTCATTGGTAGGATCTCGTTACAAAACTCTGTGTCAAAGTTTGAGTCTGTGGGCATGTGTAAAGCACACAAGTGGAATAGTGATAGTGATAGTTAACATCAGAATTAACTTATTCCCTGAACCAATCTGTGACAAGCATCTCAGGTTCATTGTGTTGAAAGTACACTGACTGGTCTCATCAGGGTCTGGTATGACAAGTTCAATGCACAGGAACGTATGAAGACGTAGAGGGGAGTGAACTCAGCCCAGTACATCTCTGGCACAACCCTGCTTACAGCCGTAAGAGGGCAACATCCACCATCAGGGAATCCCACCATCCAGGCCAAGCCATCTCTCATAGCAACCATCGGGTAGGAGGTAGAGAAGCCTATAGTCCCACATCACCAGGTTCAGGAACAGTTACTTCTCTTCAGCCATTCAGTTCTTGGTCCAACCCCCACAGCCCGAATCACACTTTGACCACTTTAACTTTGTTTTTGTTCTTCCTTGCAAAATTGTACAATTTTTGTATAATTTATGTATTTTGTGTGTTAATGCTGCATATATGCTGCCGAAAGAAGCTGCAGAGGGTTGCAAATTTAGTCAGCTCCATCTTGGGTACTAACCTACAAAGTGCCTTGGACATCTTCAGGGAGCAGTGTCTCAGAAAGGCAGCGTCTATTATTAAGGACCTCCAGCACCCAGGGCATGCCCCTTTCTCACTGTTACCATCACGTAGGATGTACAGAAGCCTGGAGCCACACATTCAGCAATTCAGGAACAGCTTCTTCCCATCTGCCATCCAATTCCTAAATGGGCATTGAACCCTTGGACAGTACCTCAGTTTTTTAAACATAGTAACATAGAAAGCCTACAGCACAATACAGGCTCTTTGGTCCACAATGCTGTGCTGAACATATACTTTAGAAATTACCTAGGGTTACCCATAGCCGTCCATTTTTCTAAGCTCCATGCACCTATCCAGGAGTCTCTTAAAAGACCCTGTCGTGTCTGCCTCCACCACTGTTGCCTGCAGCCTATTCCATGCACTCACCACTCTGCGTAAAAAAACTTACCACTGACATCTCCTCTGTATCTACTTCCAAGCACCTTAAAACTGTGACCTCTCATGTTAGCCATTTCAGCCCTGGGAAAAAGCCTCTGACAATATCTCTCATTGTCTTGTGCACCTCTATCAGATCACCTCTCATCCTGCATTGCTCCAAGGGGAAAAGGCCAAGTTCACTCAACATGTTATCATAATGTATGCTCCCCAATCCTGACAACATCCTTGTAAATGTCCTCTGCACCCTTTCTATAGTTTCCACATCCTTCTTGTAGTGAGGTGACCAGAACTGAACACAGTACTCTAAGTGGGGTCTGACCAAGATCCTATAAGGCTGTAACATTACCTCTCAGCTCTTGAACTCAGTCCCATGATTGATGAAGGCCAATACATCATATGCCTTCTTAACCACACAGTCAACCTGTGCAGCAGCTTTGAGTGTCCTATGGACTTGGACCCCAAGATCCCTCTGATCCTCCACACTGCCAAGAGTCTTACCATTAGTACTATATTCTGCCATCATATTTGACCTATGAAAATGAACCACCTCACACTCATATGGATGGAACTCCATCTGCCACTTCTCAGCCCAGTTTTGCATTCCGTCAATGTCCCACTGGAACTTCTGACAGCCCTCCACACTGTCCACAACACCCCCAACCTTTGTGTCATCAGCAAATTTACTAACTCATCCCTCCACTTCCTCATCCAGATCATTTGTAAAACTCACAAAGAAAAGGGGTCCCAAAACAGATCTCTGAGGCACACCACTGGTCACTGACCTCCATGCAGAATATGACCCATCTACACCACTCTTTGCCCTCTATGGGCAAGTCAGTTCTGGATCCACAAGCAAGGTCCCTTTGGATCCCATGCTTCCTTACTTTCTCAGAAAGCCTTACATGGGTTACTTTGTGAAATGCCTTGCTGAAATCCATATATTAAATGAATATATATTATTTCTGTGTTTTGCACTATTTTTAATCTATTCAATATACGTATATTGTAATTAATGTACTTATTTATTATTATCATTATTTTGTTTTTTTCTTCTATATTATTTATTGCATTGAACTGCTGCTGCTAAGTATCAAATTTCATGACACATGCCAGTGACAATAAGCCTGATTCTGATTTATAATGTTATGTGCCTGTGCGTTTGTGTTGTATGTCTTCATTTTCCTGAAATGCCTGCAAGAAAGTGAATCTGAAGGTAGTATATGGTGACATATATACAGCATACTCTAATAATCATACTAAACTTACTTTGATTTTGATGCTGTTGCAGGCTTTATTTCCATTGCACCTGTGCACACGTATTCAAGCATGTCCGACTTTGTGCTTCAGCTGTAACAATGCACTTTCCACGTGAGTGATTGATCTGTGAGATCTCCTTGGAAAAATAAATTGTAAAAATGTACTGTGTTGTTCTGTAAAAGAATGTACTGAATTGAAACACATTTTTCCTTTAAAGCATTATGTTAAGTTAAAGATAAAAGTAAATCAGTTGCCAAGAGCCTTGGAGAACGGTCGGCTGAGTTATTACTCTGGAGAGTGGCAGCGACATTCTGCAATGCTGCAATGGCATCTCCTGTGCTCTTCTGGTAATGAGAGCTCCCCTCACACCATTAACAATAAGTTCCTGCATCAACACCTTATCTCCAAGGAAGATGGACCTCAAATCAAGCACACCCGTAATCTCTCCCACCCAGTCACTACTTTATAAAGAGCAGACGTTCAAAAGAGGAGCGAGGAAAATAAATGAAATTGAGATAGTGATTGTCAGGAATTAAGAGTATAATGGAACTTCAGGGCCACTTAATGCTTTTGAAAGGTCAGACGTGATCGCAGAAGAAAATGGTAGCTTTCAGATGTGCACTGTGAATGACAATAGATGGCATCTAACTGCCAATGTGAAATCTGTGGAATTTGAATATTATGAAGTTTTTATTAGAGTTAATAGATATTTTATATTATTTATTTGCTTAAACTATACAACAAAAACCAATAAGGAAAGATATATCTTATGATAAAATGGACCAGTTCATTTTTAAAATACCTTCATCGACACAAAAAACAAGAATGGTCATTTTCCAGGAGGGACAGCATGTGGTCCATTAGCTCTGAAGGTCAAACATCCCCAAGGGCCAGGCAAGAAGAGAAATTGTTTGGCACACTCAGGCTTTGATAGTCCAGAAGTCTGTAATAGGTGAACCTTCAGCATGTGATATTTGTTGCTTTCAGGCACATTCAAGCAGACTCGCACTCTCACTGCTGTGGAACTACTGAGTAAAGCTGCTACATGGTAATATCTAGTGTCAACTGAGGAGATTCCTCGCTGCGCCATTTGGGCTTTGGCTCATACAAACCAAGCAGTGTCATTTTGCTTCCAAAATCCCAGCAGTTTCAAAGCGACCACATTGGTCAATGTGTTCAAAAACTCTGGAGTCGTCCTAGACCATCAGGGTCACCAATGTGGGTTTTCCCGAATAAGAAGGCAGAGGTACTTTACATTTATTGTTTTGTTTTCAAAGAACTCTTGATGCTGCAAATGCCTGATCAAGTTTGCATAGCCCTCATTAATGTAATTATCAATGACTATATAAATAAAATGGCTGATAGTCTGCACTCAGTCAGGCAAAAGTGCATAGTTCCTCATCCTTTCTCTGCCTCAATAACCCAGTCAGCAGGGCCTCCAAATCATGCACGCCCATGGCAGTCAAAGAGACAACAGTGGTCTGTGCTTTTACTATGCTTGCTTTGGTATGAGTGCCAGGAAGTGTCGACCACCTTACAACTTCAACAGTGCCAGCACATTGGGACATCAGATGTCTGTGAACACTATAGATTCCAGCTGCCAAGGCCATCCACTGTTCATTATGGTTGTACTTTTAGGGTGATGCTTGCTGTGTGACACGGGTGCTCAAGTGAGTGTGCTGCCAGCATCGCCGATTGATGAGCAGGCAAAGAGCAACAAAACATTCACTGGAAGCCACCAAGGATCCAGACTTATGGAACACGACATCTGACACTCTGCTTCAGAGGGCGACATTACACTTGTGCCTTTGTCCTGGCTAAAATGGCTAGATCTCTGCTTGACACAGATTTGTTGTGTGCCCAGGGACCGATAGTTGATCCTAAGAATGCTGGCTTGTGAATGTCAAGGACTTTGGGTCGTTACCTTACTCCCCCAGGAAGATCCCCAAATGCACATGGGCCGCCTCGTGTGAATTCACTCAACTGCTGGGCAAATTTCCAAACCTCACCAAGCCCACATTCTCCATTACAGTTACAAAATGTGGAATTGAGCACCATCTTTCCACAAGTGGCCCGCTGGTCCATGCCCACACACGTAGACTGGACCCAGAAAAGCTGGCAACCGGGAAGGCTATTTGCCAACATGAAATGGCTTGGCATTGTCTGCAGGTTACTATTGGGGTGCCTAGGCATGACCCGAGTAGCAGCAGTACTCTCAATGGATGCAATTAAATATTCCCATTTCAGCCTGATACAGCTAAAAAGCACCACTGCTTCCAAGGTCAACACAGTCAACAAGGACGTCAATGTGTATAAATGAACTGTCACTGGTTAAAACTGACGGAAGCAACACTTGGAAGTGCCCTTGGAGGACACCTCAGAGGAAGTGTGGGCATAGATCAGGATTACAAAGGTATTTAAGCAAACAAAGTTTTAAACTTCCTATACCAACTATATTGCTGGCAAATGTGAAATCTGGTGAATAAAACTGATGATCTCAGAGCCAGGGTGCTAAATCAGAGGGACATTAGGACCGTGTGTGTCCTTTGTTTCGTGGAATCCTGGCAACCCTTTCTGTACGGATGCAGCGATCCTGATCGGCGGGTTTACTATACACCGTCATGATAGATCTATAGAGTCTCTCAAAAGCAGAGGTGGAGGAGTATGCCTCATGATCAACTCTTCTTGGTGCACAAATATATCAGTGTTGTCCCATTTCTGCTCACCAGACCTGGGATATCTAGCGTCAATCTTTTTACCTACCACAGGAGTACTCTGGGGTCATTTTGGTAGCAGTTTACATTCCACCACAGGCCAATGTCAAGCAGGCTTTAGATGATCTGAGCAATGGCATCAACATGCATGCAACAGCGCGTCCTAATGCCTTCACCATTGTTTCGGGAGATTTTAACCAGGCCAGTCTGAAAAAATCACTAAGGAACTACCATCAACAGATCACTTGCGATACCAGAGGAAACAACACACTGGACCATTGCTACACCACCATCAAGAATGCCTACCATGCTATTCCATGCCCTCACTTTGGGAAATCTGATCACTTGGCTGTACTTCTACTCCCTGAGTACAGGCAGAGACTAAAGACTGGAGCACCAGCAGTGAGGACCAAGAAGGTTTGGACAAGGGAGACACAGGAGTGCCTATAGGACTGCTTTGAATTGGTAGACTGAACTGTATTCAGGGATTCATCTTCAAACTTGGATGAGTATGCTGCAATTGTTACTGACTTCATTAAAACCTGTGGATGAACGTGTGCCTACAAAGTCTTACTGTACATCCCCAAACCAAAAGCTATGGATGCACCAGGAGGTACAGCATCTGATGAAGGCTAGATGTGTGGCATTCAAGTCTGGCAACCCAGGCCTGTACCAGAAAACCAGGCATGATTTGCAGTGGGCTATTTTAAGGTCGAAGAGACAATTTCAAATGAGGTTGGAGGTGAGATCGGATGCATGGCAACTCTGGCAGGGTCTGCAAGACATTACTTCCTATGAAGTGAAACCCAATAGCATGAAAGGCAGCGATGCTTCACTACCAGATAAAATCAATGTCTTCTATGTACACTTTGAAAAGGAGGATGCAACTTCAGCTGTGGAGATCCCTGCTGCACCTGATGACCCTGTGATCTCCATCCCAGAGGCTGAGGTTAGACTGTCTTTAAAGAGAGTGAACTCTCACAAGGTGGAAGGTCCTGATGGAGTACCTAGTAAGGCTATGAAAACCTGTGCCATCCAACTAGCGGCAGTATACAAGGACATTTTTAACCTCTCACTGCTATGGGCAGAAGTTCCCACTTGCTTCAAAAAGGCAACTATTATACCAGTGCCTAAGAAGAATAATGCGGGCTGCCTTAATGACTATCACCCGGTAGCACTCACATCGACGGTAATGAAATGCTTTGAGATCGTAGTCATGACCAGACTGAATTCCTGCCTCAGCAAGGACCTGGACCCATTGCAATTTGCCTATTGCCAGAAGAGGGCAATGGCAGACGCAATCTCAATGGCTCTCCACATGGCTTTAGACCACCTGGACAAAACAAACACCTACGTCAGGATGCTGTTTATCGACTATAGCTCAGCATTTAATACCATCATTCCCACAATCCTGCAGCACCTGGGCGTCTGTATCTCCCTCTGCAATTGGATTCTCAACTTCCTAACTGGAACATCGCAAACTGTGTGGATTGGTGATAACATATCCTCCTCGCTGATGATCAGCACTGGTGCACCTCAGGGGTATGTGCTTAGCCCACTGCTCCACTGTCTATATACACATGACTGTGTGCTAGGCAAAGCTCAAATACCATCTATAAATTTACTGATGATAAAACTGTTGCTGGTAGAATCTCAGTTGGTGATGAGAGGGTGTACAGGAGTGAGATATGCCAACTAGTGGAATGGTGCTGCAGCAACAACCTGGCACTCAATGAAAGAGCTGATTGTGGACTTCAGGAAGGGTAAGATGAAAGAACACATACCAATCCTCATAGAGAGATCAGAAGTGGAGAGAGAGAGCAGCTTCAAGTTCCTGGGTGTCAAGATCTCTGAGGATCTAACCTGGACCCAATATATTGATGTAGTTATAAAGAAGGCAAGACAGTGGCTATACTTTATCAGAAGTTTGAAGAGATTTGGCGTGTCAACAAATACACTCAAAAGCTTCTGAAGTTGTACCATGGAGAGTATTCTGACAGGCTGCATCACTGTTTGGTATGGAGAGGCTACTGCACAGGACTGAAAGAAGCTTCAGAAGGTTATAAATCTTGACAACTCCATCTTGGGTACTAGACTACAAAGTACCCAGGACATCTTTAGGGAGCAGTGTCTCAGAAATGCAGCGTCCATTATTAGGAACCTCCAGCACATGGGACATGCCTTTTTCTCACTGTTACCGTTAAGTAGGAGGTACAGAAGCCTGAAGGCACACACTCAGTGATTCAGGAACAGCTTCTTCCCCTCTGCAATCTAATTCCTAAATGGACACTGAACCTTTGGACACTACCTCACTTTTTTTTAATATACAGTATTTCTGTTTTTGCACATTTAAAAAAATCTATTCAATATAAATAATTGATTTACTTGCTTATTTATTATTATTATTGTTATTTATTTTATGTATTTTTTTTCTCTGCTAGATTATGTATTGCATTGAACTGCTGCTGCTAAGTTAACAAATTTCAAGTCATTTGCTGGTGATAATGAACCTGATTCTGATTCTGAGGTTCAATCGTCCCTGGACTCACCCCTCCCTAAGCCCAATGGTGTTTGCCACCCATGTGACATTTACTGATGCCTTAATGAGGTTACTACCCCTGGTTGTTACCTGGTCCCACACATCCAAGACTTTTTGGCACGTTTAGCCGGAAAGTTAATTTTTTCTGACGTTGACTTACATCGGGCTACCATCAGTGCCCGTGTGCTCAGAGGACATGCCCAATACAGTTGTGATAATTCCTTTTGGCCTCTGAGTTTCTGGGCATGCTGTTGGGGCTGAAACTGCAACACAGACTTTGCAACAGCTGATGGATTCTGTATTAAAAGACTGGTTATTTTTTTTGTTTACCTGAATGACATATTTGTTGTCAGTACATCTAAATCTGAACACGTATCACTTCTCCGCACACTTTGAGCACTTAAGCCAACACGGGTTGATTATTAACCCTACTAAATGCCAGTTTGGGTAGTCAACCACTGACTTTCTCAGGATTGCATCTCCGCAGAAGGTGCAAAACCCCTACCTTCAGAAGTTACAGATTTCCCACCACTACAGGAGCTTTTAGGTGCAGTGAGTTTCTATCAGGGCTTCATTCTGTGAGCTGCTGAACTTGTGCTTCTTCTGTATAGTGTGCTTAAAGGCAATGTACCTGATTGTGTGTTGGACTGGACAGTGACATTTGATGACACAAACGAGTTCTTTCCAATGTAACCCTACTGGTGCACCCGCTCCCCAATGCCACCACAGCCATTACTACTAAAGATTTAGACTACCCTGTGGGTGCTGTGCATGAATGGATGGTTGGAGGCGTGTAGCAACCGCTCGTCTTCTTCAGCTGGCAGGTCCATTCCCCCCGTTTGATCCTGAGCTTCTCAGTCTCTATCTGGCTGTCCAGCATTTCAGTTTTCTACTAGAGGGTCGCCACTTCACAGAATTCATTGGCCACAAACCCCTTGTACAGTCACTAGCTAAAATATCAGACCCTTGGTCTGTACGGCAGCAGCTCCAACTGAATGACATGTCCAAGCTCACAACTGCTACACAACACATCAAGGGGGAAAACAATGCTGTGACAGTTGTTGAGGACATACACATAGGAGTTGACTATGCCAGCATGGCAGCTGACCACGCTACTGACCCAGAGGTCCAGGCTTGCCAGACAGTAGTCATGGGCCTGCAAGTGGCTGACTTTCAATTTGGGGAAGCTGGGGTTTCTCTCCTGTGCGATGTCGCAACCGTTTGCCATCATCCCAATGTGCCTGCAAACTGGAGGCTTACTGTTTCTAACTCCATTCATGGCCTCTCGCATCTGGGCTGGAAGGCCTCACAGAAACTGTCTGCACTAAAGTTTGTGTGGCATGGCTTTAGAAGTGGCATGCGTGATTGGACTGTGTGGAATGCCAGCTGGCAAAATTAACTGTCATGTTTTAGTATCATTAACACCTCTTGAGATCCCTGAGAGAAGGCTTGACCATGTCAATATGGATCTGGTTGGTCTTCTTCCCCCCCACCCCCTGCGGATTCACGTACCTCCTTACCATGGTGGGCCATACCACCAGGTGACCAGAAATCGTCGCTCTGGCATCGACAATGACCACAGGCAAGGGTCGGGAGTTCATCAGCATCAAGGTTGCTCTGCTTGGAACCCCATCTGATACTTCCTGAGACCCCGGTTCCCAACTCACATCAGACCTCTGGTGTGCAATGGCCCAGAACCTTGGCGTTAGGCCTCATCGCACCACGGAGTATCACCCACAGTCTAATGTCCTGTGCAACTGGTAAAGGCTCTGAGGGCTTCCCTGATGGATAAGTATTGGCAAGAGTGTCTCCCACGGGTTCTGATGGGGCTCATAAACGTCTCCAAGAGGATCTGTAGTCATGCGTTGCTGAGTTGGTGTACAGGCAGCAGTTACCAGGTGCTTTTATTCCTGATACCACAATCCCCTGGTCGGCCTCTCAGCAGCATTCCTCCCTCCTCAGTAAATTTAATCCTTTTGTACCTAATCCTACCTCCCATCATGGCTTGCAGCACTCTTGGGTTCCTGTTGATCTACACATCGCCTTGTTCGTTTTTGTCTGCCACAATGCAAACCTACATCCCCTTAGGCCCCCTTACAATAGCCCGTTCTGTGATTTGGAATGGAGAGGAAAGATTTTTATCATAGATAGGAGGGGTAAAGCTGAACGTTTTTCAGTAGATCATCTTAAACTAACCCACTAAGAGTTGGAGGATTATGCCATGCCCGTGCACTTGCTGTCACATCATGATGTAACCACGAGCATGTCAACACACCTCTGGACAAGCCAGAGGCACCTGCTGTTATTCCACCCATGGAACACAGGACCTGAGCTGGGAGGCTCATCTGATGCCCAGACTGACTCACAATGTCTGTTTTGGTGAATTCTGGGGTGGGGTTGGGACCCTGTGTAGGGTAATGTAAGGGATGAAAATATATGCATAATTCACAACCATCTACATTGAGTCAGGGTTCACTTTAAAAAGTTGGTCTGATGTGAAGTTTGTTTTACCACACTTAATGTTCTGTGTTGGTTGACAATCAGAGTTGTATCAGTTCCCCTTAAATGTAAGATACCACTGCTGTTTTATTTACAAAAACCTACACAGCCTTTAACATAACTTTGTGACCACTAGAAGCTGCAGAGGTTAGTGGACACAGCGCAGCTCATCACAAGAAGCAGCCTCCCCTTTAAGGACTCTGTCTACACTCGTTACTATCTTGGAAACACAGCCAACATAATCAGGGATCTCACCCACCCCAGACATTCTCTCTCCTCTCCCCCATCAGACAGAATATATAAAAGCATGAAAGCCTGTATCACCAGGCTCAAGGACAGCTCCGATCCTGCCGTTATAGGAGTATTGTGGACCTCTTGTACAACCAGATGGATTCTCGGCCTCACAATCTACCTCACCATTTCCTTGCACCTTATTGTTTACATACACTAGACGTTCCCCGTAACTCTGTCAGAAAAAAGCTGGCCCCTTTGATCTCTTTTAAATATCTGCTCTTTTACCTTAAACCCATGCCCCCTCATTTTAGAAACCCCTCCCCCGGGAAGAAGACTGTGGTCATCCACCTCTCAGCTGGCATCCCTGATATATCTACAAATGTGGTGAGGGTTTCAACCGCTCTCACCCTTTCATTTGGTGAGTTCCAGACATCTACATCAGTTGGGTAAAAACTTCTCCACTACTGCAGCTCAATTTGTTCGACATGTCTCAAGGCATTATTTGGACATGTTCTGATACAGAACAGAAACAAAGAAGCCTAACCTCCTTCTAAGTGTAATAGTTAACATACAGTAATTGACTGAATGACTCATCTTCAGTATCCCTAGCACAGATAGCATGGAGACAGGCCGATATTGTCATTACCCTAACCATCCTTTCTGCCACCTTCATTTCAGCTGAAGAACACTTTCCCAGTTCCGATGAAAGGTCTTTGACTTGATTAACACTGTTTCTTTTTCCATGCATGCTGCTCGACCTGGTAAGTGCTTCAAACACTCTCTCTTAGCACTTTCAATATATGATGTTAGTTTTACATTCTCTTCACATCTTAGGTGCCTTCACTCCATTACCATTGAAGAACAACTTCAGGTTTCTCCAAAAGAACTTTAGAACCAGTATTAATTGTTTGCAAAGTCTGAACTGACAGTAAATTTGTTAACTTACAGGAAGCCAAAATGGAGAGAAAGCCACTGAAAATAGGAGCAATAAATTCCAATAAATCACAATGGTGCTCAGTCTCTATTTTGCTTCAACCTTGTTGTGGCTAAATACCCATTGGTTTTACATTATGACACTCAGAAATACTTGCACAAACCTTGCATTATATCTTCTAACACTTCATTTCCTTAATGACTTCTCTATTCTTGGCTAAAAGAACATCTTCTGCTGCCGATAACAACCTGTTTCTTGCTGTAATAATGAATACAAAATGCTGGAGGAACTCAACAAGTCATGCAGCATCTACGGAGAGGAATAAACAGTCGAGATTTCAGACCAAGACCCTTCATTAGGGCTGGAAAGGAAGGGAGGAGAAACCAGAATAGAATGCTGTGCAAGGGAAAGGAGTACAGGCTGGCAGGTAACAGGTGCCCCAGGTGAGTGGTGGGGGAGGAAATGGAAAAAGAGAGAGGGTAGGTGACCTGAAATGACAAAGGAATTGGGGGTTATTTATTTAGAGAAACATGTGATTGAGTTTTGGGGAAGAAAGATAAGAATACCTACAGCCGCAACATTAACCGTCCTTATTCTGACCCGCTGATTCCCTCAACATTTTACACGTTGCATCACGTTTCCATCATCTCCAGTCCGTCATGTCTCTATAAGTCCTAACTTTTCCTACGTCTCAGGAAAGGTCACTGACCTGAAAGTTTTAAATCTTCCTCCCTCCACAGAGGCTGCCTAACCTAATGAGCATGTCAAACATTCCCTGAATTTATTTCAGATTTCCAATATCTGCAGTAGCTTGCTTCACCATTAGGACGTCTTTGGGCAATGTTAACAAATTCCTCTTATTCTCACGTAGCTTTGCTAGGTAATGGGTATTTTTTTTTCTCAGCTCTAGTATTAATGGGAAGGAAATATGGGTAGCCATGGCATTTTGTGGATGGAAAACCAGCAGCCAAGTCAGAAGAACAAGAGAAACTCTAGCATTCACCTCATGGCCATGCAACATTGGCTGATGTCTATGCTGATTAACTTCAGAAATGAGAATGAAGTCTGCCTTGACCAAATACAGCCTTTGGGTGCAATGAATGGAAGTATTTGTTGAAAATAAAACATAAAAAGAGATGAATTATAGGCAATACATTTGTGTTTAAGTTCTCTCACATGACTCATCCATCTATTTTACTCAGTAAAAGAGATTTATTAAAGCTTAAAATGAATAACTTATTTAGAGTCATTGCAGAACAGCAGGCATGCAGTGAGTGTTGCAAAGAGCAAGGACGAAAGGATGGATGAGTCACAGGGTATTGAGATTAATCAACTCAGAATACACAGACCAAAGCTATCCTACAGGTGAGTCTTGATGAAGAGCCTCAGCCCAAAACATTGGCTGCTTATTCACTTTCATAGGTGCTGTCTGACCTGCTGAGTTGCTCCAGCATTGTGTGTGTTGCTGTGGATTTCCAGCATCTTGTGTTTATGGGTGAGATCTGCTTCCACCTTGTATTTAAAGTCCTTTGGCACTGTTTTCCACAGTTTTATACACTGTTATTTGGTTTGGGACATTGGTACAACTTAACACATTGTCAGCTAACACTGTGTTTCAGAATCAGAATCAGATTTTAATACTCAGACAGGGAGCAATGATTAGCATTGTGCCAGAGTTCCGTGAGTGTCAGGGAGCAGGGGTGAGTGCCATTGCTATTGCAAAGGAATAAGTACTAGGAAAACTGAAAGGTCTTAAGGTGGACCAGTCACCTGGTCCAGATGTCCTGAGAGAGGTTGCTGAAGAGAAAGTGAATGCATTGGTCATGTTTGTTAAAGAATCATTTAATTCTGGGATGTTCCCAGAAGACTGGAAAATTGCAAATGCCACTCCACTCTGAAAGAAGGAAGAAGACAAAAGAGCCCAACCTCAGTGGTTGGGAAGGTGTTGGAGTTGACAAGTGTTGACAGGTGTTGACAAGGTTTTGGGATTCTTGGAGACTAATGATAAATAAGTCAAAGCCAGCATGGTTTCTGTAAAGGGAAATCTTGACTGACAAATTTGTTAGAATTCTTCAAGGAAGTAACAAGTATGGTGGACAAAGGAGAGACAGTGGATATCATTGGATTTCAGAAGGCATTTGATAAGGTGCCTCACATGAGGTTGCTTAATAAGATAAAATGCTATGGTGTTATAGGAAAGATAATGGCATGGTTAGAGGAATGGCTGACAGGTAGGAAGCAGTGAGTGGGAATAATGGGGTTTTTTTTTGGTTGGCTGCCAGTGACTAGTGGTGTTCCTCAGGGGTCAGTATTGGGACTGCTACTTTTCACATTGTTTGTCAATGAGTTAGATAGTGGAATTGATGGCTTTGGGGCAAAATTTGCGGATGATACGAAGATAAGAGATAGATGGAGGGGTAGGTAGTGCTGAAGAAGCAATGCAATTGCAGCAGGACTTTGACAAATTGGAAGGAAGAATGAGCAAAAAATTGAATATTTGTGGCAGATGGAATACAGTGTTGGGAAATGCATGATAATAGTTTTTGGTAAAAGGAACAATAGTGCTGACTATTAGCTAAATGGGGAAAAATTCAAATACAGTATCAGAGATGCAGTGGGACTTTGTGTAAGACTCTCAAAAGGTTAAATCACAGGTTGAGTCTTTGGTAAAAGAAAAGGCAAATGCAATGTTGCCATTTATTTCAAGGGGAATAGAATATAAACACAAAGAGATCACGCTGAGGCATTTCAAGAGTCTGGTCAGGCCATACTTGGAATATTGCCAACAGTTTTGGACCCCTGATCTCAGAATGAATATGTTGTCATTGGCCAGTGTCCAAAGGAGGTTCATGAGGATGATTCCATGAATGAAGGGGTTAACATATGAGGAGCATTTGGCACCTTTGGGACTGTACTCACTGGAATTCAGAAGCATGCATGGCAATCTCATTAAAAACTACTGAATGTTGAAAGGACTAGATAAGGTGGATATGGAGAGGTTGCTTCCTCTGGTGAGGGTATGCAGAACTAGAGCACAGCCTCAAAATTGAGGGGCAACCTTTTAGAACAGAATTCAGGAGGAACCTTTTTAGTCAAAGAGTGGTGAATCTATGGAGTGCTCTGCCACAGACTGCAGTGGAGTCAAGTTGATGTGTATAATTAAAGTAGAAGTTGATAGTTTCCTGATTGGTCAGGCATCAAAGGATATGGCAAGGCCATATGGGGTATGGAGTATGGGGTTTTGTGGGATCTGGGATCAGCCATGAAGGAATGGCAGACATACTCAATGGGCTGAATTGCCTAATTTTACTGCTCTGTCTTACGGTTTTATGGAGCTACACCTAGGCTGGTCTGTATGTAACTCTGGGTCTATAGAAACCATGCACCAAATTCTTATGAGGCCTCGCTGAGTGGAATTGGAGACGTGTTTCCCAGTCCCAGGCAAACAAGGCTTGACTAAGTGGAAGTGGGATGTGTTTCTCAGTCTGTGTTATGTCCATCCAGTGGTCGCAGTCTCTAAAGAAGCATTTGGGCCATTCGGGAGGTAGCTCAATAAAATCCTGATTAGACTACATGGCATATTGTGTTCAGTTCTGCTTGCCTCATTATGGGAATGGTGTTGAAGCTTTAAAGAGGGTGCAAGGGACTGGAGTGAAGATAGATTGTACAAGCTGGGGCTTTTCTCTGGAGCAGAAGAGGATGAGAAGTGACTTCGTCGAGGTGTACAAGATGATGGGAGGTGGAGGTCAAATTGGTAGCTAGAGATATTTTCTTAGGGTGTGAAAGGAAAATAGGAAAAGGGGTGGGACAAAAATTTAAGAGCTAAAAGTTAAGAGCTCATGGCATTATAGGAAAGCTACTGGCATGTTTGGAAAATGCATGGTCATGCACTTTGGTAGTAGAAATAAAAGTGCAGACTATGTTCTAAATGGTGAGGAAACCCAAAAATCTGAGATGCAAATAGACTTGGGAGTCCTTGTGCTGAATAGCCTAAAGGTTAACCTGCAGGTAGAGTTAGTGGTGAGGAAGGCAAATGCAATGTTAGCATTCATTTCAAGAGGTCTAGAATACAAGAGCAGGAATGTGATGCAGAGACTTTATAAAGCACTGGTGAGGCCCTGTGAAGCACTGTTCATAAACTATTATGAACAGTTTTGAGCTCCTCATCTAAGAATGTGCTGGCATTGGAGAGGGTTCAGAGGAAGTTCACAAGGATGATCCTGGGAATGAAAGGGTTATCATAGGAGGAACTTTTGATGGCTCTAGGTCTGTACTCACTGGAGTTTAGCAGTGTGGTCCATCACCGGCACAGCCCTCATCACACCATCTACAAGAGGCACTGCCTCAAGAAGGTATAATCTCTCATCAGGAATCCCCAGAATCCCGGTTGTGCTCTCTTTCTACTGCTACTGTTGGGCAGGAGTTACCAAAGGTTGAAGTCCCACACCACTAAGCTAGGGTACAGTTACTCCCCTTCAACCATTCAGTTCATAAACCAACAGGCACAGTCCTAGTCCTCCCTCAGCAGTGGAACATTGTGGACCACCTCTTGCACTACCATAGAGCTGTCTGATTGTGATTTTATTAGATGCGAAGGAACACACACAAAGTGCTGGAGAAACTCATCAAGTCAGGTAGCATCTATAGAGAGGAGTAAAGGGTCAATGAAGGGTCTCAGTCCATACTGCCTGGTATGGAGGCTCCAATGCACAGGAATGAAAGAAGCTGCAGTATGCTGAAGACTCAACCAGTTCCATCATGGAAGCAGGTCTCCTCACCATCAAGGACGTATTCAAAAGGGGATGCCTGAAGAAGGTGGCATCCGTTACTGAGAAGAGGACGTGTCCTGAATGTTGATGTTGGTACTTTTACCATCCAGGACATGTCCTTTTCTCAATATTACCATCAATGGGTAGGTAGATACAGGAGCATGAAGAACCACATTCAACATTTTAGGAACAGATTCTTCTCCTCTGCCATCAGACTTCTGAATGGTCCATGAACACTACCACAACTCTCCTCTTTCACATTAAAATCTATCTCTCTATTGCAACTTATAGGAATGTTTTGTGTACAGCTGCCACTAAACAACACATTTCACCACTCATGACAGTAATAATAAAGCTGAATCTGATTTATGGTGGGAAGAAACTGGAGTACTCAGAAACACCCCACATAGTCATGGGGAGAATATACAAACCCCTTACAGACAGCAACAACAGCTGAACTCCAATCACTGGCACCATAGAGCATTGCCACCATGCCATCCATCTACCTTGGAACTACACTTAGAGGAATCCTCTCCACACCACAGTAACACATCTGATCAGTCTAAATATGAAAAATACATCACAATATTAAGTTTTTTCACATATAAACCAATTGTGTCATCACCCAGATACAGACCTTTAAATCTGATTTTTGAGAAGAATGCTATCTTTCTCCATTAAATACATTGTGAAATCTTGCTAATAGAGGTAGGGTTCAAACCAATGTTAATTTAAGTGCAATTGGCTTGGCTGATTTGAGTATGGCCTATATTGTAATCTTATCACTGACAGCATGCAAACAAAGCCTTGCACAGAGCTTCATTTCATCAATTCAGTTGCAGAATACGTTGCAAATAACAACTTGCAGAGATTGCATCTGAAACATTATCTTCTTGTGAGGACACAATGGAGCAGGGTCATGTATCCAACTGGCACTGGGGTTTGTCATTCATTCCAAATAAGGCTGTCTCTACAGACAGTGGAGAGCTCTACTCGTTCAGTGTAATGCTTAGTACTTGAATCTGGGTTCAGCTCTCTGAGACAATTTATTGTTTTTATTAGTTCTGTGCAGCAGGTAAGTTTCATCCTCTTTCACCTATCACCTCCCAGCTTCTCATAGTATTGGTATTACCTTCCCCCGTCTCCACCAATCATCTGCCTTCCCTCCCACCCCCTCAACCTGGTCTCACCTGTCACTTGCCAGTTTATACTCCTTCACTTCCCCCAACCTTATTTTTCTGGCTTCTACCCACTTCCTTTCCAGTCCTGATGAAGGATCTTGGCCTGTTTATTCCTCTCCATAGATACTGCCTGACCTGCTGAGTTCCTCCAGCATTTTGTTTGTGTTGCTCAACGTATTTATCCAGGTACACTATTTAAATGTAGAGAAAAAATTGAGAATTTTTATTTGGTTTGTCTGATACACTATCGTGGATATGACATAACATCCAACAGCTAGAGCACACAAAGATCTGTATTCTCTACACAAACTCTGCATCCACCTCACACACAATCCTATTTTCAACCATTGTGTCCAATTAATCCCAAGATGAGTTTCTCATTCCAACACAGAGGACCCCCATCCCCACTTCCTAGATTCCTACTACCATCATTGGGAGTATCACTCTTGAAATAAGGTGTGCATGGATTTTCAGAAGAGTTCCAATAAAGTACGACAGAAGAGATCTGGTTAAGAAGATCACAGCACATACAGTTAATATACTGATATGTATAGAGATTCGGTTATTTGACAGAAACAGAGAGTGAACAAACAGATCTCAGGTTGGTAGGCTACGACTGGTGAGATAACCAAAGGATTGGTCCCTGGGCCCCAATTATTGACCATCTATATAAATGATGTGTTTGAGGAGACCAAGTGTAATATATCCAAGCTTGCTGACAATACAAATCTATGTGGGATCATGAGTT
This sequence comes from Hypanus sabinus, assembly GCF_030144855.1. Lineage (NCBI taxonomy): Eukaryota > Metazoa > Chordata > Chondrichthyes > Myliobatiformes > Dasyatidae > Hypanus > Hypanus sabinus. The sequence continues at coordinate 144,730,206 of NC_082715.1, read as the reverse complement.
GGTGTGAGAGAGGGTTCAAGGAGATAAAGACAACTTGAGTGAGTGAGCAAAGATGTAGCAGATGGAGTATAATGTTAAAAAAGTGGTTATCAGGTTTGATGCATGAAACAGAAATGTAGAGTATCTACTAAATGATAAGGGAATAGATGTTGCTGACCATAACATCACACGAGCACAAGATATAGGGTATTTTTCTATGACTCTATGGTGGTATGAGTAGAATTTGGTCTTTCACCCATGCTGTCTTCTCCACCATTCATGTTGATCCAAAAGAAGACATAGCTGAAAAATCTAGGACTGTGACAGTTCAGAATATTTACTCTTTATGATTCAGTCTTACTGGTACAGTATTTTGCAAACAGCATATGGTGCACCTCAGCCACTGGAAACATTTTCACTCCTGTCAGAGGGTTGTAAGTTGATTTCCTTAGAACCCAGAGGAAACCACAAGGAGGATGTCCAGAGACACCTTACAGAACCATGCTGGAATTGAACTCCAAACTCTGTTGCACCTTGAGCTGTAAGTGTCGCACTAACTGCTACACTACTGACTACATTATCTATGGCCTGTTGCTTTGAAATTGAGAACTCTACATGGACTGTTGCCACAAGAAAGCAGAATCCATCATTAAGAACCTCCATCATTTAGACCATATCCTTTTCTCACTACCCACATTAAGCTGGAGACTTCAATCCCAAACCAGCAGATTCAGGAACAGTTATTAAGCCTACAACCGTCAGGCTCCTGAAACAGCAAGGATAACTTTACTCACCCTGACTCTTGAACTGATTCCACAACCTACAGACTGACCTATTCTGATAGCCACAGTACTCATGCAGACATTCCAAGCCAGGACCTCTGAAGCTCACTGGCTGTTTGATAAACTCACGCTGTTTTAAGAAAACATGCCGTACTTTGTTCACTGTGGGACCTTGAATAGATCACTATTAGATCGTAATGATGTCAAAATTGTGTCTCTCACAACAGATCTGAGTAGGTACTGATCATAATTATGAATTCCACTTTCATAAGAACTTAGTTACACAGGGGGCTTCATAAATCTGAGGTCTGTTCACTCCGGAGAGGAAATAAAAAGGTGATCTGATGGAGCTGGAGGGTACATGAATTAAAGATCCAGGATTTAGGATTCAAGATTAGTTATGATCATTCTGCGGTACACCAGTTAAAAGGAGAATAAAATGATTGTTACTCTGAACCCAATGCAGCATAAAAATACATAATAAGCATAAAGAATACAATAAAACAGCAATATATAGAAAACATAAGATTAGCTTATCTACATAGATTATATGAACATAAAGTGAAACTCGGTATCAGAACATAAGGTAACTCAGACAGGAAATGAGTAGTGGTGGTGGGGTGGGTTAGTGGGTGGACATGTTGATCACTCTTACTGCTTGGGAAAAGAAACTGTTTTTGAGTCTGGTGCTCCCGGCATGGATGCTATGTAGCCTCTTCCCTGATGGGAGTGGGACAAACAGTCCATGAGCAGGGTGGGTAGATCCTTCATAATATTGGCGGCCCTTTCCCATCACCATTCTGTGTATATGTCCTTGATGGTGGGTAGGCTGGTCCCAGTGATGGGTTGGGCAGTTTAACTACCTGTTGTAGAACCTTCCTGTCGGCCGCAATGCAGTTTCCGTATCACACTTTGATGCAGCATAGACATAGACATAGAATAGTACAGCACATTACAGGCCCTTCGGCTGACAATGTTGTGCTGACCCTCAAACCCTGCCTCCCATATAACCCCCCACTTTAAATTCCTCCATATACCTGTCTAATAGACTGTTAAACTTCTTTAGTGTGTCTGCCTCCACCACTGACTCAGGCAGTGCATCCACGCACCAACCACTCTCTGAGTGAAAAACCTTCCTCTAATATCTCCCTTGAACTTCCCTCCCCTTACCTTAAAGCCATGTCCTCTTGTACTGAGCAGTGGTGCCCTGGGGAAGAGGCGCTGGCTGTCCACTCTGTCTATTCCTCTTAATATCTTATACACTTCTATCATGTCTCCTCTCATCCTTCTTCTCTCCAAAGAGTAAAGCCCTAGCTCCCTTAATCTTTGAGCATAATCCTTACTCTCTAAACCAGGCAGCATCCTGGTAAATCTCCTCTGTACCCTTTCCAATGCTTCCACACCCTTCCTATACTGAGGCGACCAGAACTGGGCACAGTACTCCAAGTGTGGGCTAACTAGAGTTTTATAGAGCTACATCATTACATTGCGTCTCTTAAACTCTATCCCTCGACTTATGAAAGCTAACACCCCATAAACTTTCTTAACTACTCTATCTACCTGTGAGGCAACTTTCAGGGATATGTGGACATGTACCCCCAGATCTCTCTGCTCCTCCACACTACCAGGTATCCTGCCATTTACCTTATACTCTGCCTTGGAGTTTGTCCTTCCACTTCTCCAGGTTGAACCTCACACTTCTCCAGGTTGAACTCCATCTGCCACTTCTCAGCCCACTTTTGCATCCTATCGATGTCTCTCTGCAATCATAGACAATCCTCTACACCATCTACAACACCACCAACCTTTGTGTCATCTGCAAACATGCCAACCCACCCTTCTACCCCCACATCCAGGTCGTTAATAAAAATCACAAAAAGTAGAGGTCCCAGAACAGATCCTTGTGGGACACCACTAGTCACAACCCTCCAATCTGAATGTACTCCCTCCACCATGACCCTCTGCCTTCTGCAGGCAAGCCAATTCTGAATCCACCTGGCCAAACTTCCCTGGATCCCATGCCTTCTGACTTTCTGAATAAGCCTAACGTGTGGAACCTTGTCAAATGCCTTACTAAAATCCCTGTAGATCACATCCACTGCCTGGTCACCTCCTCAAAAAACACTATCAGGCTTGTTAGGCACGATCTGCCCTTCACAAAGCCATGCTGACTGTCCCTGATCAGACCATGATTCACTAAATGCCCATAGATCATATCTTTAAGAATCTTTTCCAACAGCTTTCCCACCACAGATGTAAGGCTCACTGGTCTATAATTACCTGGACTATCCCTACTAACTTTTTTGAACAAGGGGACAACATTCGCCTCCCTTCAATCCTCCGCTGCCATTCCCGTGGACAACGAGGATATAAAGATCCTAGCCAGAGGTTCAGCGATCTCTTCCCTTGCCTCATGGAGCAGCCTGGGGACTATTCCATCAGGCCCCTGGGGACATCCGTCCTAATATATTTTAACAACTCCAACACCTCCTCTCCCTTAATATCAACATGCTCCAGAACATCAACTTCACTCATATTGTCCTCACAGTCCCCTCTCAGTGGTGAGTACCGAAGAGAAGTATTCGTTGAGGACCTTGCTCACTTCCACAGCCTCCAGGCACATCTTCCCACTTTTATCTGTAATCGGTCCTACCTTCACTCCTGTCATCCTTTTGTTCTTCACATAATTGAAGAATGCCTTGGGGTTTTCCTTTACCCTACTCGCCAAGGCCTTCTCATGCTCCCTTCTTACTCTTCTCAGCTCCTGCTTAAGCTCCTTTCTTGCTACCCTATATTGCTCAATAGACCCGTCTGATCCTTGCTTCCTAAACCTCATGTATGCTGCCTTTTTCCACTTGACTAGATTTTCCACTTCACTTGTCACCCATGGTTCCTTCACCCTACCATTCTTTATCTTCCTCACTGGGACAAATTTATCCCTAACATCCTGCAAGAGATCCCTAAACATCGACCACATGTCCATAGTACATTTCCCTGCAAAAACATCATCCCAATTCACACCCGCAAGTTCCAGCCTTATAGCCTCATAATTTGCCCTTCTCCAATTAAAGATTTTCCTCTCCTCTCTGATTCTATCCTTTCCCATGAAAATGCTACAGGCCAGGGAGAGGTGGTCATTGTCCCCCAGATGCTCACCCACTGACAGATTTGTGACCTGACCCAGTTCATTACCTAATACTAGATCTAGTATGGCATTCCCCCTAGTCGGCCTGTCAACATACTGTGACAGGAATCCATCCTGGACACACTTAACAAACTCCGCCCCATCTAAACCCTTGGAACTAATCAAGTGCCAATCAAGATTAGGATGTTAGCATGTCAGGATGCTCCCAACTCCACCTCTATAGAAAGAAAGGGTCAGTTTGTGATACCTTTAGTGGATTATTCTGGTGTGAATAAGCCAAACCCAAGAGATGTAAAATGTAACAGACATACGGTTGTAGTTTGGATAAAAATTTAATGGTTCATCTGTTCCCCTTCAGCATGTTCTTCTCAAGATCATGATTGTTGTAGGAGCTTTGGATTCTTCCTACAGCCAAAAGATGTGCCTGTAAAAGCCATTAGCTCTTATAAAAACTATCCCCCCCCCCCATTGTAGTTAAGAGGCAAGAGAATCAAAGGGGAACTATTGAGCAAATCTAGGGCTAGAGAAGAAATGAAGTTGTGAATGCGAATGACAAGGTTGTGAATGGGAGTGATGAGGTCCCTTTGTTGGAATCTCCAATCAGATTCAGATTCATTTATTTATCAAAACATATACATCAAAACGACAGTGAAATGCATCATTCACATTAACAACCAACACAGACTAGGGATGTGCTGGGCAACTTGCTAGTGTCACCTCCCATTCTGGCACCAACATAGCAGATCCACGTTGCTCAGAAGAACAACACAAGCAATATCAGCACAACAGCAGCAACAAAACATCAAAAGCAAAACGAGCCCCTTTCCTCCCTCTCACCCACACTGACAGCCCACAATCCCGGGATAGATCGTCTCCTGAGTCCTTGGCCCTGGACTCTCAAAGCTAGCAGGTATTGGACCTGGACACATTTGCAGACTCGTACGCATCGGGTCTCTGACTGTGGGGTACGCTGACACGAAGGCTTTGACTATCAGGCCTCAACTTCTGGATTCATCAACCTTTGGACCTCAGCTTCCAGACTCACTGACTTCAGTCTTCAACCTCTGGTATTGACTTCAATAAGTACATTTAATGTCAGAGGAATGTATACAATATACATCCTGAAATTCTTTTTCTTCGCAAAGTCTATGAAAACAGAGGAGTGCCCCAAAGAACAGATAACAGTTAAACGTTAGAACTCCAAAGCCCCCGCCCCAGCTCCCCTTTCCAGGCACAAGCAGCAGAAAAGCAACGACCCCCTGTCCCCACCAGCAAAAAAAGATCGGCTGCCTCCACCGAGCACTCAAAGATGCAGCAAAGCATCAAGAAAGACACAGACTTACTGTACCCCAAATACTACTCGTTCCCCCAATAACTTGACATACCACAGGCTCTCTCTCTACCTACTAAGGGAAAAAGAGGTGTCCTTGTTTCACAGCAATAGAGGAGACATAACAAACAACTTGCTGATTACGGTATTAAAAGTCTGTTGCGACGTTTTATCGACGCTCTGTGCCCAGAGAATTGGCCCCAGAAAAACTCACGTCTTTGGATACACAGTCAGCAGCTAACTAACTCCTATTATAGTCCTTTGTACCTAATCTAGTATTAATCTAGCCCTTCTCTCCTGCATAACAATTCATTTTTCTATCATCCATGCGTCTGTCTAAGGGTTTCTTATTTGCTTCTAATGTATCTGCCTCTACCACCACTTCTGGCAGCTTGTTCCACGCACTCACCACTCTGTGTAAAAAACCTTTCTGGTGATATCCGCTTGTCTGTGTGTGGTGGGTCGGCAGGATAGGAGCTTATTTTTCTCTTGTTGTTGTTTGGGCTTGTGTTGTTCTGCTGAACATGGTGGGCTTGCTATGTTGATGCCATCCCACAACCCACACGTCCTTGGAATGTGGGAGGAAACCAGGCGGTCTCAACTCCTTCCAGACAGCAGCGAGTCTGAACCCAATTGGTGATTGTCTGTGCATGCTAAAGCACACTCTAACCACTTTGCTACTGTGGCCCCTGGGTCCCTGGGGTGTGGACTGACATGACTGGCTGCGCTATCCTGATCTTGTAAATTGGTGTGGGCAATTAATGTGGGGGTTTAACTGCTGCACTGGTGAACCCCCACTTGTGTCATGTGAGCTTGCTTAAGACAATGTGTGCTCAAAGTCTTGATTTTACCCACTGCCACTGGGTCACGGCCTGGCTGAAGGAATGAGAAAGATAAAGAACCCTTGTCAGGATGTGATTGTGAAATGATTCAAATGTGGTCAAATTCCATCTGGCTCATTAACATCCTTTAAGGAAGGAAATCTGCCAATGTTCACTGGATCTGCTCTCTGGGCATGAAATGTAATGCAATCAACTCCTAAATATACTCAGTCTCACAAACCATTGAGTTCAAGAATGACTCGAGGAGGGAAATAAATGCCATTGATGTCAGTGTCCCCTGAAGAAATAAAGAAATAACTGTGATAACAGAAAATTAAACAATGTGTAGCAATATCTCACAGCAAAATTCAAAGCCAGTACACTGTCATATCACATGTGGTTTCTGTTTTGATTGAATTCGATCAGAATCTAGAAGTCTGGACATGAAACTATACTAGATTCAGTACCAGAGTTAAAAGATATGAATTTGAAAGCAAAGCTGGATCTGTTTTATACCTGGTAGAAACAAATTATCAAGCTGGGAACTGTTTCCTGGACATTGGAATATTATGACCTGGAATTTACAGACCATACCTCCATGAAACAATGGATTGGTTCAATCTTGGATATATATATATATATATATATATGTAATTCAGTTTTGTTTTGTTCTCCATATTTATTTATCATGCATTTCATTTTAATACTGCCGTAAACCTAATTCTAATTCTGATTCTGATGAGGAGTGATACTGGAGAGTAGGAGAATAAGGAGAAATTTGAAAGGGGTATAGAAAATTAAAGGGTTAGAGATAAAGTTAATGCAAGCAGGCTTTATCCACTATTGGGTGAGATTAGAATTAGAAGTCATAGGTCATAGGTTAGAAAAATGTTGTTACACAGAAGCAGTACATTGTAATACATAATGAACGATAAAATTAGATTATATAACTATAAACTATAAGATTAATTACAATTACAGTGGATTCTTGTTAATTGAGTCACCAGTTAATTGGGGTAGCCACTTACTTGGGTCAACTCTTATAGAATAAAAACTAATTGGGACAATAACTGGGGTTCGCTTTGTTTGTTTGGGGCACTGTCTGCTTAATTGGGACAGGAGATTGTGGCTAAACAACTCCTACCTAGCACCAGTCATGTGCACTTGCTGTGCTTAGAGCAAACAGTTCTTAAATAATGTTAGCTGCAAGGGTTTGTGTTCAAAAAGCAGTGGTTTTTGTCGCAGATAGTTGTGAGAAATAAGCAGTAAGACAATTGAGAACTTTTTCTCACTGTGGTTTCAAGAAATCAGGCTCGGAGATGCCAGAAATGGCCAGAAGTAAAAATGAAATGACTTCACTACTTCAACAAGTAAGGGACAACTAAGAATTTGAAGGTCTCAACAATCATCTTGAATATTACAATGAAAATGAAGATTTGGAAGATGAAATCATTAAAGATTGTATGAAGCTAGTCCACTCTTTACACAAGGATGTTTGTGCTGAGTTAGTCCATTTACAGTCAATCAAAAGAACATGACAGCGCACACTATATTAATTCCTCTGCTGATAACTATTAGGAACTAACAAACAGCCTAGTATTATTGTAGTGGTATTGAGTGTGTTCTAACTTGTTCTGTTTTTCATTTAAATACATAATGTGTTACTCATTAAATGGTAATTTGTCTTTTTTATATCTTTATAGCTATTTCCATGAAAGTTCAGCTCACTGGGGCACCCGCTTACCTGGGACAAAATGTACTTGTCCCAATACATCCCAATTAATCAAAATCCACAGGTATATATGAAACCCCTCTTTACCGGGCATCTTTAGAGACGCAATACTCACAGAATGCAGGAGGAACTCAGCAGGCCAGGCAACATCTGTGGAAAAATTACAGCTGATGTTTTGGGAGGGTCTCAGTACAAAACTTCAACTGTACTTCTTTCCATAGGTGCTGCCTGGCCTACTGAGTTCCTCCAGCATTTTGTGTGTTGGTTGGATTTCCAGCATCTGCAAAATTTCTCTTGTTTGTCTCGAGAGATGTGTTCATTAGGCACTCGCTAACAACCACTAGACCCAGAGGTGAGAGAACCACCTTTATCAGACTATACGTCCAGGGTCGGTATGACTTGGGTCGCAGCAAAACCAGGAAGCTGGGATGTCTTACTGACCCAAACCCCAATCTGTGTCAATACCATGTAAGTACTGCCCCCATGCAAATAGCCATCAGCAAGAAATAACATCATACACTGCATACAATTGTAAGAAAGTATATTTACAAATGTCAGCCTTGTCAAACAGATGGTAGAAAAAAAGAAAAGAAAAAAATAAAAAGGCCCATTAGAGTTAACCTAGTCCAAATGTCTAGCTCCAGCAAAAAAAGACCTTGACCCACACCAGTGTCCATCACAAAAGCCTCTCTGCCCAACGTTCTCTGGAACTGTCTCCTAAATCCTTCATCCTGATTGGCTGACACAACATTCCTAAGGGGAACAACATAGCCTCTTATCTTTAGCTCAAACCACACAGCTGAAAGCAGAACAGACTTCTCTCACAGCCCTGCTAAAGTGAAATACCCACAGCATAGCAGTAAAAATCTTAACCAGGATTTTACGTATATATAATTAACTTAAATAAGAAGTGCAAACAGACAGCAAAAAAAGGGAAAGAAATATTGAGTTTGTGTATATGGATTTATTGCAATTCAGAAACCTGAATGGAATTAAGCGTAAGAAGCTGTTTCTGAAATGTTGAGTGTGTGGAATCTGGTGAATTTTTGACCTCCAGATTCTTTTTGGGAGTCCAAGAATGAGTGAAAACTTATTGCTTCACAGTGATTTATTTTTAAGGTTAAACAAAGGAACAGATAGATACCGAGCATATAAACTAAAGAGAAGGATTGAGATGAAGACAAAGACAAGATGGCAAGTTTTGCAGAGGCTGACACTTCTATACTGAGATAAGGCAAATTCCTGAGAACTTACAAGTGCCAATTAAACGCTACAGGCATATCAAATTTACTTACCACCTAGCCAAGGAAAATTAAAGGGGATATATCGTTATATAACTGCTATGCCACTTTGCCCCCAGTTGGTGGAGACAGACACCATATATAGTAATTACATTTTATTCTTGCATTAATTCAATTAATACCTTATTAAAAGCTTAAAAAACACTCAATTCCCACAAGTGTGAGGGTGAAAGGTGAAATGTTTAAGGAAAGCCTAAGGGGGAACTTCTTCACTCAGAGGGTAGAGCAGGCATGGAACAAGATGCCAGTGGAAGTGGTGGATGCGGGTTCAATTGTATCACTCAAGTGATGCTTTGTATAAGAACATGGGTGGGGGGGGGTGAGTGTACAGAGGGCTATGATCTGACTGCTGGTCGATGGGTCTAGGCAGAATAACGGTTCAGCATGGACTGTGTGTGCCAAATGGCCTGTCTCTATGTTGTAGTGCTCTGTGATTCTATGCGTTAACCTGAAATAGCATTATTATGTCAGTCCAAGCAGAATTGGTGAATGACATCACTGTTATTATCGTCAGAGCAGGCATGTGGCATCAGGAGGAGATGTTCGAATGGATGCAGAGGATGGGCTCTGGGCGTAAAGTCTGGCATGAGGCATCAGGAGATGTTTGAATAGATGGGCTCAATGTAAAGTGATACACTTGTTCAACTCCACGCAGCCTCCATTGATTCAGAGAGGATCCTTTTTCCACTGACAGCTCACAAGCTCATTTCTGCTGACTTAGCTCAAGCAGATTCTGAAATATGTCAGAAAGTATTTGAATCGAGGCCTTTCCCCTGTGCATACAGAACAACATAATTCAATCCAATCCACGGACAGCCATTGTAGTGAGACACCACTCCCAGCTGCATAGGAACTGTGGTTTGCAACAAGATGTATAGCAACGAGCCGTGATCTCCTCTAATTGACATTGTGTCTGTGTGCCACACGTTGTAATACTACAACACAAGAGGAATTGTGCCAATTGGGTTGGATAAAGCTGCAGAAGATTGTAAACTCATGCAGATCCATCATGGTACTAGCTTCCCCCCCATCAAGGACACATTCAAAAGCTGATGCCTCAAGAAGGCAGCATCCATCGTGGACCCTCACCATCCCGGACGTGCCCTCTTCTCATTACCACCATCTGTATAATTTTATTTATTTATTATTGTAATTTGTCATTTTTTAATGCATTGCAATGTACTGCTGCCACAAAGCAACACATTTCTCACCAGATGCCAATGATATTAAATCTGATTCTGATGCAAATTCAAACCAGAGAACAATATGGACATTCACAGGTCTCGGCTTTCTGTACCATGAATTAACATGTGTATGAGGGCTCTCTCTGTCAAAATCCCATGCAGCAACATTCTATTTATGGAGCCTTTGAAACAGCAAAGATGTGCTTCAGAAAGGTGAGAACATCACCAACAGTGTGTCCTGATCCAATCATGAAGTACAATGGCTGATTAACCATATTAATTATTTAGTTGCTATTGACTGAGGGATCAATACTGCCCCAATACACTGGAGACAAGGATCAAGGATTATACGCCAAATATATTGACATGTATAGTCAGAGTGCAACATGCAGCAAAATAACAATCAACAATTATAGAGAATAAAGAATTATATAAAAATAAAGTTAGAGGTTAATGATGGTGAGGCCAAGAGTTCATCTTATCAGACAAGAGGTCCATTCAAGAGAGTGATGGCAGCAGCATAGACACTGTCCTTGAGCCTGTGGTCGGTGCTGTCAGGGTTTTGAATCTTCTGCCTGATCAGTGAGAGGAGAACAGAGAATGTCTGGAGTGAGTAGGATCTTTGACTATGCCGGCTGTTTTACTGAGGCACCGAGAAGTGTAGACAAAGTCCACAGACCAGAGGCTGGTCCCCACACTGAGCTGTGTCCACAATCATCTGCAGTTCCTTGTGCTCACATCAGGAGCAGTCGCAATACCAAGCTGATAGCATTCAAAGATGGAATGATTTTATAGTGCATTATCTATCAAGTTTTGTCAATGCATTGTATGAAAACACAGCAACACTCTGGAAAAGACGCTGATTGAAAGGAAAGCACTGTGACTGGTTGCATCATGGCCAGGTAAGGGAACTCCCATGTATAGGAACCCAAGAGGACACAGAAGGTGTGGGACCTAGCCAGTTCCATCATTGAGGACGTTTACTAGAGACATCTCGGGAAGGTGACATCCGTCATTAAGGACCCCACCATCCAGGCATGGGTTCTCTCCATTGCTACCATCAGACAAAAAATACAAGAGCCTGAAGACCCACACATCAAGTTCCAACAGCAGCTGGTTCTGCATTGCCACTCTGTTTTTTAACCAAACTAAAAACCAATATTGCCTCAGACAAAGTATATTGGATCAACTTGCATTCATGCATTATATTTATTCTGTCATGTAAATTTTATGTTAATTAATGCTTATGTAAATCATATTTGTTCTATTTGTTATGTAAGGTGCTGTTACTGTAAAGCACTAACTTCTGCGGTATTTTAACCTAGGTCTATGACAATGAACTTGAACTTGAAACCTGAGGCAGGGACATACCAGTTTTCAGCCGGAGTGGCTATTGTTGATGATTCTTCTCCCATTGAATTCAAGAATTAGTCCTCTGCTTTGTGAATTGTGTACTGCTTGCTGGGGAATACACTGCAGGCCAGAAAACAACAGTGGAGAATTAACTGCTTAGATTGATGACTTCTCATTTGGTGAATGTTTCAGCTTTGAATCTTCATTTACCAATCAGGAGTTACTAATCTGAGCCATGCTTTAAAAGGCTAAGCCCTAACTGTGCCAGAAATGCACACAATTTGGTGGGGAAAGTGATGAAGCTCACAGATTTCAACCAACATTTGAGATGTTACAGTATGTTGTATGAAACTTTGGTGAGTCTGTAGGATTTTGTGAATAAAACATGCAAGAATCGTTTTATATGCTTATCAAAAGTTGCAGTACTTTACTTCCATTACAAACAAACCAAGAGCAGTCGCCTTAAACTGACCTCATTATGTCGGTCGCCGTTTCTCAAAGTGAATGCAAAAGTGCAATAACAGTGTTTGTGGATTATTGTAGACCACCTTCTATTATGAACAATATGTGTCATCTGTTACACATTATGTTACCCTAACACAGTCCCCCCTCCCCCAGAATTCACCAAAACCACCATAGCAAGCTCGGAGTAACAGCAGATGCCTTTGGCTCATCTACAGATGTGTTGACACACACAAACACATGGTCATGTTGCGATTCAGGAGGTATGATAGTGAAACCTGCCAGGTCCAAATGAGTGGAAGAGAGACCTCAATGACTCTCTCAGTAATCCTAATAATCCTTTGTAAGGTCTTGTTGTCAGATGTCTCAATGGTGCTCCTGTAAAAATTGGTTTGGGGGGGTGGGGTGGGGAGAAGAGCTTCATTCACCTCGAACTCCTCGGGTAGTGAAGAAGCTGCTGTGCTTTCTTGATTGTTGAGGTGGTGTTGAGGGACCAGTTGAGATCGTCTGTTATCTGCACTTCCAGAAACTTGGTGCTCCTAACTCTCTCCATGGAGAAGCCATTGATGTGCTGTGAGGAGTGGTCATCATCTTCCTAAAGTCCACAATGATCTCTTTAGTCTTGAAATATTGAGATTTATGTTGGTGCCAGCCGCTCCACCTCCTCTCTGTACACTGTCTCTTCATCGTTGCTGATGAGGCCAGTTACTGCTGCATCATCAGTGAACTTGATGATTCGGTTGCAAATGAAACTAGCCGGACAGTCCTGCATCAGCAGCACGAACTGCAGTGGGCTGGGCAGATCGCCAGTGCTCAGAGTGACGGAGCTGGAGGTATTCCTGCCAACACAGCCTTTCTTCCAAGAAGTCCAAGGTCCAATTACAGAGAGAGGTGTTGACACCAAATAAGGCCAGTTTACTCACTAGCTTCTGAGGGATGGTCATACTACACATGGAGCTGGAGTCAATAAACAGCTTCCTGACATATGAGGCACCATTTTCGAGATGGGACAGGATGAAATGGAGTGCAGAGGCTACGGCATCATCAGTGGACTGATTTGAGCGATAAGCAAACTGGTAAGGGTCCAAGCTCGAGTAAGCTTCTTATGGGACAGTATGGTAGCATAGCAGTTAGTGTTAAGCTTTACATCACCAACGATCTGAAGTTCAAGTTTCAGTACCTATCACTGTCTTTCAGGAGTTTGCACATTTTGCTCATGACTGTGTGCATTTATCACAGATGCTCCAATTTCCTTCCACGTTCCAAAGACATATGGGTTAGGATTAATGAGTTGTGGGCATGCCACGTTGCCGCTGGAAGCATGGCGACCCTTGTGGGCTGCCCCATGTACATCCCTAGATTGAACTAGTTATAGATAAAAACAATTCATCTCAGTGCATGTTTCGATGTACATGCGACAAATAAAGCTAATCTTTAGCATTTAACCTTTAAGCCATCTGGTTCATCAAGCCTGCTCCTCTGTCCATTAAGATCCTGACTGATCACCTGCCCAATCTTCCTCAATTATCCCTGCATCCCTTGTTTCACTTATTGTTCAGAAATACACTCAGTGGCCACTTTATTAAGTACTCCCTGTATCTAATGAAGTGGCCACTGAGTCTATGTTCATGGTCTTCTGCTGCTGTGGCCCATCCACTTTAACATTCGACATGTTGTCATTCAGAGTTTCTCTTCTGCACACTGTTAAAATGAGTGGTTATTTCAGTTACTGCTGCCTTCCTGTCAGCTCAAACCAGTCTGGCCATTCTCTTCTGACCTGTCATTCACTGGGCATTTTTTGTATTTCCACACCTTTCTCTGTAAGCTCTAGAGATTGCTGTGTTAAAATTCCAGATCAGTAATTTCTGAGATGCTCAAACCACCCCATCTGGCACCAACAAACATTCTATAGTGAAAGTCACTTAGATCACATTTCATCCCCATTCTGAACAATAACTGAAGCTCTTGACTATATCTGCATGCTTTTATGCTTTGAGTTGCTGCCACATAGTTGACTGATGAGACATTTGCATTAACAAGCAGGTGTACTTAATAAAGTGAGCACTGAGTGTACAGGTTTTGAATTAACCCAATGACTGAGTTCATAGGGTTCTAGAATTGAACATTCCAACCCTCTTCCCCATTCAAATATACATGAAAATAAACTCAATTTGACATTATCTGCAGTCTCTTGTCTCTCAACTATTGAGAACTTTCTGAATAAAGCTCTGGGCTGTGGTGACAAAGCAGGGGAATGAGCATGTCTGGCAGCTGGCCTTGGGGGCTCAGTGACGTACGGGAAAGGTCTTGGATCTGGCTCACTCAGGACTCTTCAGAGAACTTAAGCAGCAGTTACCGATTTATGGTGGGGGTAAATGATAACCCAGGCAAAGAGCTGATTGAGGGGTTATGAAAGACAGTGACTGATGTATTCTTACTGGAGGTTAAGGCACTTGGTAGGTGGAAGGTTCAAATCTAAGTTTTATTGTCAAAGGCAAGGCACTGGTATTGATATTGGTTTGTTTCTGTCACATGTACCACGATACAGTGAAAAGCTTCTCTTACATAGTTTATACAGATCAAATCAATACACCGTATATTGAGTTAGAATGAGATGGAACAGTATCAGTGCAGAATAAAATGTAAAAGCTACAAAGAAAGTGCAGTGTAGGTAAACGATAAAGTGCAAGATCATACAATGTAGATTGTGAAGTCAAGAGTCCAACTTATCATACAAGAAGTCCATTCAAGAGTCTGATAACAGTGGGATAGAAGCTGTCCATGAACCACAAATGACCAATCTGCTTCATTAATAGATCTAACACTTCAGAGAGTGATTGAGAGTTAATTATAAAATGAATAAGATAAACATTCGAAACACAAAAATCATTCACCCCTTCTCGTCTACCTGGCCATTTAATGAAATTATAGGGACCAATGTGACAGAACATGTTGGTAATACTAGCTCTCCCACTGACCTTGCCCCTTTGCCCAGTTATTCTCTCCTTGTTCAGTCCCTGGCAGTTCACACACTTTGCCCTCTCATTCTGCAGTTCTTGGGAGGTCACCACTTACACACCCCAACACTAAAACAATCGCTAGCTTGGCTAATCAAAACAATCCCTTCAATTAACGTGCTCTGCTGGTTTATAACTGATAAAAAATAAGGATTCCGGACACAGGCATCCCACACAGTTTCATTTATTTTCACTCACATCGTTACCTCAGTTTGTAGACAGTGGGACAGCCCCAAAAGGCCCAAGGAACCATTTGGGGCATCCTAAAATAATGCCTGTGTTAGTGGGAGCAGGCACACCACATCCTACACAGGCAACTCCACTGGTGGGGAGGCATTATTCTGTCATATCCATCTGAGCATGTGGATAAAGATCTTTGGGTTTAACTAAGGCATTTGTTGTCGAAGATGTCTGTGGACTATTAGAACCCTCCTTTAAAATATTCCCATTCTTCATATGAAATAATTATTTTGTTCTGGTCACGTGATTATAATCCCCTCCCCACAAACCAATTGTAGAATTTCTTGGTTCTTCCAAAATGCTGGAGAAACTCAGCAGGCCAGGCAGCATCAGTGGAAAAGAGTATTGTTGATGTTTCAGGCCGAGACCCTTCAACAGGACTGGAGTAAAACAGCTGAGTAGATTTAAAAGGCAGTGGGGAAGGGGAGAGAGAAACACAAGGGGGATGGGAAATGGTGAAGTGGGGTGGTGGTATTGATAGAAAAGGGATCCAGTGTTTTCCCAGCGTATATGCTGAATAAACTCTTCTCGGGCTTCCAGCTGGGTACAGGTATTGATTGTCATCGCAATGCCGGTTGTAAACTCTGCCATCTTCAGCAGGGATGATACCTGGGCATGTTTCATCCGATGGTATTTATGCCCCTGTCATCTGTCCTTACAGAGGTTGCAGATTTAAACCCTCAGTCTGGCTTTGCTGGAGTCGAGAGATGTGGAGGTTGGAGAATAGTTATAGCGGAAAATTAATGATAATGTATGTCGTGGAGAAAGCCTCTGTTATACTTGTAAAGTTTTATACAAGTATTTGTCTGCTTATAAATATTTTTCTCTTCACAACTTTCGGGCAGTTTTTGCACTTGTTCCTCTGGCACTAAAAAAAATGCATTTGCACTAACATGCTGTTGCGGCTTACCACCTGTGTTTTTTTTCCAACTGGTCCCCTCAGCGGGCTCACCTGAGAACGAGGTATACCAATCTTCCCAGCACATTCCCTCACTCATCTTGGTTTATAATATTCACAGTAACTGACCCTTCACAGCCTTCAGAAGAGAATTCCAGGGATATACCACCCTCTGGTTGAAGAAGCATCTTCTCACAGAACATACTGTAGAACATTACAGCACTGTATAGACCCTTCAGCCCACAATGCCGTACTAACATTTTAGCCTAATCTGAGTAATCTAGATCTTCCTTCCCACATAGCCCTTCATTTTTCTATCATTCATGTGCCCCTCTAAGATTCTCTTAAATGTCCCTAACGTAACTACTACCCTGGGCAGAGCATTCCACACACCCACCACTCAGTGTGTAAAAACAAAAAAAATCTCTTACTTGTGATACCCCCCTCTATACTTTCCTCCAATTTTGCCCCTCCCCTTTTCCTATTTTCCTTTCCCACCCTGAGAAAATACCTCTGGCCATCACTTGATCTCTGCCTCCTATCATCTCGTACTCCTCATCCTCTTCTGCTCCAAAGAGAAAAGCCCAAGCTTGTGCAATCTATCCTCAGAAGATCTGCAACTCCAATCCAAGCAGTGTCCTGGTAAATCTCCCTTGCACCCTCTTTATAGCTTCAACACCCTTCCCATAAAGAGGCAATCAGAACTGAACACAATACATCAAGTGTGGTCTAATCAAGATTTTATTGAGCTACCTCCCAAATAACCCAAAAGTTCAAGGAATTCTTTAGAGACTGTGACCACTGGTTTGACATAACCCAGACTGAGAAACACATCCCACTTCAACTTAGTCTGGCCTTGTTTGCCTGTGACTGGGAAACACCTCCCCACTTCCAATCAGTGAGGCCTCATAAGAATTTTGTGCATGGCTTCCAGGGATCGAGAGTTACAGATAGACCACGCGAGGTGTGGGTTATGGTCATAAGACAGAGCCACAGAATCAGGCCATTCAGCCCCTCGAGTAGGTTCACCATTTCATCATGGCTGATCTCAAATCCCATTCAACCCCTCTCGCCATATCCCTTTGATGCCCTGACCAATCAGGAATCCATTAACTTCTGCTTTGAACATAGTCACAGACCTGACCCCCACTGCAGTCTGTGACAGGGCATTCCACAGGTTCACCACTCTTTGGCTAAAAAAGATTCTCCTTGCTTCCGTTCTAAAAGGTTGCCCCTCACTCTTGAGGTTGTGCCCTCTTGTTCTGGATACCCTCACCAGAGGAACACCCTGTCCACATCCACCCTTTCAACATTCGGTGTGTTCCAATGAGATCCCCACACGTTCTTTTTTTTAAAAAAATTTTTTATTAGTTTTTCAAAACATTTTACAAATTAAAAACCCCAAATCCCAATGAGGAACATTAAAACAGTGCAAAATTAAGCATACAATAACAATATGCTACAAAGGAAGAGAATTTAGCAAAAAAAAAGCACCTGAATTAAAGACAAGTAAGCTTAGTGTCCTCCCCAAGCCCCACAACACAAGAAAAAACAACAACAACTCCAGACCAACCACAACACAATATAGAGAGTATAAGTCGGGACAGCCAAACTCCCAGACTGTGAATACACTCAGCAACAGAGGGTAATAATGCCTTCTACCAGAAAAAAAAGGAGCTGAAAGCAAGAAAGAAAAAAAAAACCTAGCCAAGAGGAAGGTTATGAAAGTACTCGGTAAAAGGTCCCCAGACCTTATGGAACTTTAGATCCGAATTGAGAACTGAATAATGAATTTTTTTGAGGTCCAGACAGGCCATGATGTCGGTAGGCCATTGAGCATGAGTGGGCGGGGCAACATCTCTCCATCTGAGGAGGATCAAGCGTCTAGCCAGGAGAGAGGCAAAGGATAATATTTGGCATTTGGTCGGACCCAGACATAAATCTGTCTCGCCCCAAAAACCGAACAGAGCAATTAAGGGGTTTGGTTCTAGGTGCTGATTCAGAATACACGATAACGTAGTGAAGACATCTTTCCAGAATTTCTCCAAGCTCGGACAGAACCAGTACATATGGATGAGAGAGGCCACGCCCCTCTTCCATTTATCACAGAGCCGACTAACGCTAGGGTAGAATCGAGATAGTTTAGATTTAGACAAATGGGCTCTATGAACAATCTTAAACTGTAAAAGGCAGTGGCGAGCACAAAGAGAGGTTGAGTTAACCGATTTGAGAACTGAATCCCAGCTCTCCTCAGATAAGGAGATATTTAAATCCTGCTCCCAGGCCATTTTGATTTTATCCATGGGGGCCCGTCGTAAGGCTGCTAGTTTATCTCAGATGATTGATATTAAGCCTTTACCTAGTGGATTCATGGAAAGAAATAGGTCCATAGCATTTTTCGCAGGCATTTCAGGAAAGTTAGGAATTAAAGGAGCAATAAAGTGTCGGATTTGGAGATATCTGAAAAAATGAGCATTGGGCAGATTGAACTTAACAGAGAGCTGCTGAAAAGAAGCGAAGTGATTATCAATGAAAAGATCTTCAAAATGTCTAATGCCCTTCCTATACCAAACCTGGAATGCTGAATCGTATGTAGTAGGTAAGAAAAAGTGATCATGAGCAATAGGGCTGGAAACGGAAAACCCCTGGAAACCATAGCATTTCCTGATCTGAGCCCATATACGCAAAGTGTGTCTAACAAGAGGATTAGCTATTGATCTGGGCAGACTACTAGGGAGTGCAGAGCCAAGAAGTGCAGAGATAGATAATTCTTTAGTGGAGCTCAGCTCCATCGCCACCCAGTTAGGGCATTCGGGTTGGCCATGGAAGAAAGACCAGAAGGTAGCACAACGTATATTAGCTGCCCAATAATATAAACGAAAGTTAGGTAAAGCTATGCCACCCTCTTTTTTAGATTTTTGGAGATGGATTTTATTAATTCTAGAGCGCTTATTCTGCCACAGATATGACAAAATAATAGGGTCTAAGGAATCAAATAAAGATTTAGGAATAAAAATTGGGACAGATTGAAATAGGTATAAAAATTTGGGGAGAACATACATTTTAACAACATTAATATGACCTACCAAAGACATAGATGGAGGTGACCATCGTACCAGACTCTGTTTTATAGCATATGAAAGATTGGCAAAGTTTTCACGAAAGAGATCTTTAAACTTCCTTGTGACTGTAATTCCAAGATAAGTAAATTGATTATGGACTACTTTAAAAGGGAGATCATGAAATGGTAGTTCTTGTGCTTCTTTATTAATTGGGAGAAGTTCACTCTTATGTAAATTATAGCCAGAGATCTGGCTAAACTGGTCAGGAAGTGAAAACATTAGAGGTAAGGATATAGATGGATTTGAGAGAAAGAGTAATAAGTCATCAGCATAGAGAGAAACCTTATGCTCAACACCCCCTCTCCAAATCCCAGTCAATTCAGGGCAGTTTCAAAATGCTATCGCCAGAGGTTCCATAGCCAAATCAGGGAGAAAGGGACTTAAGGGGCATCCCTGGCGGGTGCCACGTTTGAGATTAAATACTTGGGATTTCTGAAAGTTGGTTAAAACAGAGGCAGTAGGACACAGGTACAGCAATTGGATCCAAGAGATGAAACTTTGATCAAGGTCAAATTTTTCTAAAACTGCAAAAAGGTAGTTCCACTCTATATGATCAAATGCTTTCTCCGCATCGAGGGAAATAACACATTCAGGAATCCCAGTTGGTGGTGAGTATAAGATATTAAATAAACGGCGAATGTTAAAAAAGGGAAACGGTTTTTAATAAAGCCTGTTTGGTCATCAGAGATAATGGAGGGAATGATGGTTTCTAATCTATGAGCCAAAACTTTAGCTAAGATCTTTACATCAACATTGAGCAGAGAGATCGGCCTATACGAGGAACACTCTGTTGGGTCTTTGCCCTTTTATAAAAGAAGAATAATAGATGCCTCACTGAAAGAGGGTGGCAATTTGCCGTAATTAAACGAGTCAGATAATACTGAAAGTAACTGAGGAGAAAGAAGAGAAGAGAATGATTTATAAAATTCTACAGGGAACCCATCAGGTCCAGGAGATTTCCCTGAGGACAGTGCAGAAATTGAAGTAGATATTTCTTCTAATGACATAGGCACATTGAGTTTGGCTTTGAAATCAGATGAAAGTGAGGGGATATTCAGATTCTGTAAAAATTGATCAACAGAGATATTGTCATTCAGAGATTCAGAAGAATAAAGCCGAGAATAAAAATTTTTAAATGCGTCATTAATTTCTAAATGATCCGATGTAAAGCCTCTGTTCTCCTTCCGGATCTTTGTAATATGTTGTTTGGCTTTGGAACGCCTCAGCTGATTGGCTAGGAATTTACCAGACTTATCCCCATGAATGTAAAACCCCACACGTTCTTCTAAATTCCAGTGAGTACAGGCCCAAAGTTGCCAGATGCTCCTCATACATTGTCCTCTTAATTCCAAGAATTATTCTTGTGAACCTCAACTGGAATCTCTCCAATGGCAATACATTCTTTTTGAGATCAGTGGCCCAAAACCATTGACGATATTCCAACTATAGCCTGACTGGAGTCTGACAATGCCTCAGCATTATCTCAGTGATTTTATTTTCTATTCCCCTTGAATGCCAACATTGCATTTTTCTTCTTTACCACAGGCTCGACCTGTGAATTCACCTTCTAGGAGTCTTGCACAAGGACTCCTAAGTCCCTCTGCATCTCTGACGTTTGAATTTTCTCCCCATTTAGAAAATAGTCTGCAATGTTGTTCTTTTTATCAAAATGCATGATCATGCATTTCCCAACACCGTAGTCCATCTGTCAAAAAATTCCACTTTTTGCCCATTCTTCAGATTTGTCTACATCCTGCTGCAATCGCATTGCTTCTTCAGCACTAGCTATCTCTCCACCTATCTTCATATCATACACAAACTTTGTCCCAAAGCCATCAACTCTACTATCTAAATCATTGAAGACCTAATGATACCCACGACCTCTCCTTTGTCCACCATACTTATCACTTCCTCAAAGAATTCTAACAAATTTGTCAGGCAAGATCTCCCTTTACAGAAGCCAAGCTGACTTTGACTTATTTTATCATTAGTCTCCAAGTACCCCAAAAGATGCTTAATATTGGACCAATCCCTTCCCAGCCACTGAGGTTGGGCTCTTCTGTCTTCCTCCTTCTTTAAGAGTGGAGTGACATTTGCAATTTTCCAGTCCTCTAGGACCATGCCAGAACCAAGTGATTCTTGAAAGATCATAACCAATGCATCTGCTATCTCTAGCAACCTCTCTCAGGACTCTGGGATGTAGTTCATCTAGTCGGGCTGACTTATCCACTTTAAGACCTTTGAGCTTGCCTCGCACTTTTTTCTTTGTAATCGCAATGGTACTCACTCTTGCTCCCTACCACTCACGGACCTCTGGCATACAGCTAGTGTCTACCACAGTGCTATTTATTTCTCCCTCACTACTACCTCACCAGCATAATTTTCCAGTGGTCCAATATTAACTCTCACCTCCCTTTTACTCTATATATAAGTGTAAATACTTTTAGTATCCTGCTTTATATTATTAGCTACTTTGCCCTCATATGTCATCTCTCCCCACCTTATAACTTTTTTAGTTGACTTTTGTTGGATTTTAAAATTTTCCCAATCATCCAACTTCCCACTCACCATTGCTCCCTTATATGCCATTTCCTTGACTTTTTTACAGTCTTTAACGTCATGGTTGATGAGCCCTGCTATTTGAGAACTTCTTCTTCTGTGGAACATATCTATCCTGCACTGTGTGAACTATTCTCAGATACTTCAGCACCTCTGTTCTGCTGTCTCCCCACCAGTATCCTCCTCCAATCCACCTGAGCAAGCTCCTCTCTCATGCCTCTGTAATTCCCTTTATTCCATTGTGAGACTGATACATGTGACTTGTGCTTCTCCCTCTCAAATTCTGTATGAATTCAATCATATTATGATCACTGCCTCCTAAGGATTCCTTTCTGTTAAGCTGACAAATAATATCTGAGTTATTATACAACACCCAATCTAAGATAGCCTTTTCCTGAGTTGGCTCAAGCACAAGCTACTCTAAAAAGCCATCCTGTAAGCATTCAGCAAATTCTGTCTCTTGCAATTCGACACCAACCTGATTTTCCCAATCACCTTGTATATTGAAATTCCCCGTTGCAATTGTGATATTGTTCTTATTGCATGCTTTTTCCAACTCCCTTTACAATCTCAACCCCACATTTTGATTACTATTTGGAGGCCTATATATGATTCCTATCATGGTTTGTTTAAACCCTTGCAGATTTTTGACTCCACCCACAAAGATTCAATATCCTCTGACCCTATATCACCTCTTTCTCAAGATGTTATTCCATCTCTTACCATCAGAGCCACTTCACCGCCTATGCCTTCCTGACTGTCCTTCCAGAACAAAGTATATCCTTTGATGTTAAACTCACAACTATGATTTTCTTTCAGCCACAACTCTGTGATGCCCACGTCATATTGATCAATCTCGATTTGCGCTATGAGTGCGTCTATTTTATTCTGAATGCTACATGTATTTAAATATAGCACCTTCAGTCCTGCATTCTTCACCCTTATGAATCTTGCCTCTGTGGTACAATTTAAATTGTTTCTCTGTCTGCAGTTGTTCACAATCTTTGGCTTGTACTTCCTAACATTCATGTTACATCCATCATCTACTTGAAAACCTGCTGGTTCATCCTCAGCTCTATCCTCCCATCATCCTACCATATTGGTTTAAACCACTAGCAAAGCTCTAGCAAACTTGCTAGCAAGGATATTGGCTTTGCTGTGAAACATTGTTATCATGTCATTTACGTGCAGTGAGAGTGTAGCTGGATCCTCAGTCTAAGATGGCACCCAAAACCCAAAGCTCAAATTCAAGTTTATCGTCCCCTGACTACAGAAACACAACCAAATGAAAACAACATTGTTCTGAACCACAGCGCAGCCACAAAACATATATCACCATAAATAAGTTAATATAATTCAAAATGCATGTGGGGTGTGTAGCAAAGGTAAACAATAAACAGCTTGGCATTTGCATCCAGACAGCACCCCTTCACTGCTACACTGTGCTCATATGTCTACAGTAGAACCTGGTCTCTGACATGCAAGATTATCAGGCGAGTGACACCTCTTTAGCACTGCCATGCTCACTTCTCTCCCTTTCTTTCTCTATCTTTATCTATCCTTCTATCTCTTTATTTCTTAATAGTACATATTTTCCCTCCATTTCTTTGTATTTCTATATATCCAATTCAGAAACGCTCATTCTCTGTATTTCCGCCTGTCTATATTTCTACATCTCTTTATCTCTCCATCTCTCAATATTTCTCTCTCAATAATATTCTGTCTCATTCTCTATATCTTTCCATCTGTCTTATGGTCTTTCGGTATCTCTCGTTGTGTCATTTTATACATATCTGCATCTCTGACTTTATCTTCCTCCCAGTATCTCTGTCTTTGTGACTCTGTATCTCTGCATGTCTCTCCATTTACAACTCTCTAAATTTGAAATCTACCTATTTATTTCTCCGCATCTCTGTTGTTCTCTCTATATCTCTATAAATCTACTTTCTTCACTCTATATCTTCCTAACTCTTTCTCTCTGTCAACATCTATCTGCTTTTCCCTCCTCCACACCCCCTTTCTCCTCCTCCTCTCTCATACACTGTCACCCTCATCCCCCCTCTCTCACATACACATACATCTCCCTCTGTATTTATAGGAGATGAGCAACTTACTGTAGGTCTTCCCATCATTTCCCGTTGCAGATTTGACAGTGTGGCATTATTTTACAGATTGGAGGTGATAGAATGTGAAGTCAGATGGAAGATGATTGAATGGTATTGGCCACAGGCCATGTATCCACCCATGGAAAAGCTGGCCAGGACAGGCTTATGCTGGAGGACCTCGGGGGTTTTGTGGTTTTCCAGAAGAGGTGCATTTAGCAAGGGACTGGGTTAATTGTTAACATTTTGTGCTTATTTACACAGCCGTGAGTTTTGAATGAACACTCCAGCATTTTACTAATGATTAAATATTCCCAAGGGCTCCTTGTGAAATCAATTATGATGGGGCACAGTCAAATGCCCAAATGCATCACTAATTTGAATAGTGTAACAGCTGTAATAATTAAACTGTTTATAGTATTTGGATTGGATTAAATACAAACTTTATTTTTGTTCCATCCACCTGCCGAATATCTGCTGACGACTCAATGTCATTTCCATTATCCCGATCCCGACCCACCCACCTACAGAGTGTGTGCTGACGACTCAATGTCATTTCCATTATCCCGACCCACCCACCTACAGAGTGTGTGCTGACGACTCAATGTCATTTCCATTATCCCGAACCACCCACCTACAGAGTGTGTGCTGACGACTCAATGTCATTTCCATTATCCCGATCCCGACCCACCCACCTACAGAGTGTGTGCAGACGACTCAATGTCATTTCCATTATCCCGATCCCGACCCACCCACCTACAGAGTGTGTGCTGACGACTCAATGTCATTTCCATTATCCCGACCCACCCACCCACCTACAGAGTGTGTGCTGATAACTCAATGTCATTTCCATTATCCCGATCCCGACCCACCCACCTACAGAGTGTGTGCTGACAACTCAATGTCATTTCCATTATCCCGATCCCGACCCACCCACCTACAGAGTGTGTGCTGACGACTCAATGTCATTTCCATTATCCCGACCCACCCACCTACAGAGTGTGTGCTGACGACTCAATGTCATTTCCATTATCCCGATCCCGACCCACCCACCTACAGAGTGTGTGCTGACGACTCAATGTCATTTCCATTATCCCGATCCCGACCCACCCACCTACAGAGTGTGTGCTGACGACTCAATGTCATTTCCATTATCCCGACCCACCCACCCACCTACAGAGTGTGTGCTGATAACTCAATGTCATTTCCATTATCCCGATCCCGACCCACCCACCTACAGAGTGTGTGCTGACGACTCAATGTCATTTCCATTATCCCGATCCCGACCCACCCACCTACAGAGTGTGTGCTGACGACTCAATGTCATTTCCATTATCCCGACCCACCCACCTACAGAGTGTGTGCTGACGACTCAATGTCATTTCCATTATCCCGATCCCGACCCACCCACCTACAGAGTGTGTGCTGACGACTCAATGTCATTTCCATTATCCCGATCCCGACCCACCTACAGAGTGTGTGCTGACGACTCAATGTCATTTCCATTATCCCGATCCCGACCCACCTACAGAGTGTGTGCTGACGACTCAATGTCATTTCCATTATCCCGATCCCGACCCACCTACAGAGTGTGTGCTGACGACTCAATGTCATTTCCATTATCCCGATCCCGACCCACCTACAGAGTGTGTGCTGACGACTCAATGTCATTTCCATTATCCCGATCCCGACCCACCCACCTACAGAGTGTGTGCTGACGACTCAATGTCATTTCCATTATCCCGATCCCGACCCACCTACAAAGTGTGTGCTGACGACTCAATGTCATTTCCATTATCCCGATCCCGACCCACCCACCTACAGAGTGTGTGCTGACGACTCAATGTCATTTCCATTATCCCGATCCACCCACCTACAGAGTGTGTGCTGACGACTCAATGTCATTTCCATTATCCCGACCCACCCACCTACAGAGTGTGTGCTGACGACTCAATGTCATTTCCATTATCCCGATCCCGACCCACCCACCTACAGAGTGTGTGCTGACGACTCAATGTCATTTCCATTATCCCGATCCTGACCCACCCACCTACAGAGTGTGTGCTGACAACTCAATGTCATTTCCATTATCCCGATCCCGACCCACCCACCTACAGAGTGTGTGCTGACGACTCAATGTCATTTCCATTATCCCGATCCCGACCCACCCACCTACAGAGTGTGTGCTGACGACTCAATGTCATTTCCATTATCACGATCCCGACCCACCTACAGAGTGTGTGCTGACGACTCAATGTCATTTCCATTATCCCGACCCACCCACCTACAGAGTGTGTGCTGACGACTCAATGTCATTTCCATTATCCCGATCCCGACCCACCCACCTACAGAGTGTGTGCTGACGACTCAATGTCATTTCCATTATCCCGATCCCGACCCACCCACCTACAGAGTGTGTGCTGACAACTCAATGTCATTTCCATTATCCCGATCCCGACCCACCTACAGAGTGTGTGCTGACGACTCAATGTCATTTCCATTATCCCGACCCACCCACCTACAGAGTGTGTGCTGACAACTCAATGTCATTTCCATTATCCCGATCCCGACCCACCCACCTACAGAGTGTGTGCTGACGACTCAATGTCATTTCCATTATCCCGAACCAACCACCTCCAGAGTGTGTGCTGAAGACTCAATGTCATTTCCATTATCCCGATCCCGACCCACCCACCTACAGAGTGTGTGCTGATGACTCAATGTCATTTCCATTATCCCGACCCACCCACCTACAGAGTGTGTGCTGACGACTCAATGTCATTTCCATTATCCCGATCCTGACCCACCCACCTACAGAGTGTGTGCTGACGACTCAATGTCATTTCCATTATCCCGATCCCGACCCACCCACCTACAGAGTGTGTGCTGACGACTCAATGTCATTTCCATTATCCCGACCCACCCACCTACAGAGTGTGTGCTGACGACTCAATGTCATTTCCATTATCCCGATCCTGACCCACCCACCTGCAGAGTGTGTGCTGATGACTCAATGTCATTTCCATTATCCCGATCCCGACCTATATTGTTCATCAGTTCCCTTGTTTTGCTTTTTAGTCCAAAATTGGTGCATTGAAGAGACTCGTTGACTAAAATCTAATACATTGTTTGAATCCTGTACCCCTGACATCTGACATTTGCTGACATCTTCATCTGCTCCCTGCTTCAGTCTAAGATCCCCTCGTGTTTTAAGAAGGCAACGATAATCCCTGTGCCGGAGAAAAGCAGGTTTGCATGCTTGAGTGACTACTGACCTGCGGCTTTGACATCAATGGCTATGAAGTGCTTCGAGCGATTGGTTACGGCATACATCAACCATAACCTACCGGTCAACCTTAACGCTTTGCAATTTGCCTACGGGAGCAATAGGTCAACAGCAGATGCCATCCCTCTGGCACTACATTCCTCCTTAGAACACCTGGAGAATAAAGACGCATAAGTAAGGCTCCTTTTCATCGACTACAGCTCTGCCTTTAATACCATCATTCCAAATAAACTGATTCCTAAGCTCCAGAACCTGGGTTTTAGCACTCAGATCTGCAGCTGGGTCTTCAACTTCCTCACAGACAGGACCCAGGCTGTAAAGTTAGGGGACAAGCTCTCCTCTACAATCACTCTGAGCACCAGTGCCCCACAAGGCTGTGTACTCAGCCCCCTGTTGTACTCACTGTACACCCATGATTGTGTAGCCAAGTTTCCATCAAACTCAATATATAAGTTTGTTGATGACACCACAATTGTAGGCCACATCTTGGCTAATGATGAGTCTGAGTACAGAGAGGAAATTAAGAAACTGGTGGCATGGTGCGAAGAAAATAACCTATCCCTCAACATCAGCAAGACGAAGGAATTGATTGTTGACTTCAGAAGGAGTAGCGGACCGCATGACCCCATCTACATCGGTGGTGCGCAGGTGGAACAGGTCAAAAGCTCTAAGTTCCTCAGGGTGAATAACACAAATGACCTGACTTGGTCTAACCAAGCAGAGTCCACTGCTAAGAAGGCCCACCAGCACCTTTACTTCCTGAGAAAGCTGAAGAAATTTGGCCTGTCCCTTAAAACTCTCACTAATTTTTATAGGTGCACCGTAGAAAGCATTCTTCTAGGGTGCATCACAACCTGGTATGGAAGTTGTCCTGTCCAAGACCGGAAGAAGCTGCAGAAGATCGTGAACATAGCCCAGCACATCACACAAACCAATCTTCCATCCTTGGACTCACTTTACACCACTCGCTGTTGGAGCAGTGCTACCAGGATAATTAAGGATAAGTCCCACCCAGCCAATACACTTTTTGTCCCACTTCCCTCCAGGAGAAGGTTCAGGAGCATGAAGATCCATACGGCCAGATTTGGGAACAGCTTCTTTCCAACTGTGATAAGACTGCTGAACAGATCCTGACCCAGATCTGGGCCGTACCTTCCAAATATCTGGACCTGATTTGCACTACTGTACCTTCCCTTTTCTATTTTCTAATTATGATTTATAATTAAAATTTTTATTATATTTACTTCGATTTGTACTTCATGGAGCGCGAAGCACAGAAACAAATATCACTATGATGATTGTACGCTCTAGTATCAATTGTTTGGTGACAATAAATTTGTTTTGGTACCAAGTCGGTGTCTCTCTGCTACCAGCGCTGCTTCGGTTGTGATGACTCTTTGGCCCACGATGTTGTGCCGATCTTTTAACCTATTTTAAGACGAATTTAACGTTTCTCTCCCACATAGACCCCATTTTCCTCTCATTCACGTATCTTTTCAATGTCCCTAAATGTCTAATAGCACCCCGGCAGTGTGTTCCACCTTCCATTGAGATCTAGCCTGCTTCCCTTAAACCCGATAGTCATACATGATTTATGGTTATGATGGGGGTTCAGGAGAAGACTGACTCCTCAGCTGGAAGGATGGGTGTTCTGTTTCCTCTGGGTGCACTAGAAGGCAGATGGCATGCTTGCCTTTGCTATTGAGTTCAAGAATCGGGAAGAGTCAAGACATCGCACTGCTGGAAAGTGACACTGAAGAGGTGGTAATGGTAGTGGGAGGAGGCACAAAGAAATAGCGGAGGAACTTGGTAAGAATTTTGCATCAGCCTTCGCAGTTTTCACTACACAAGATGCCAGCCGTATGCCAGAAATGCGAGGGTGTCAGGAGGCAGAACTGACTGGTGCTATTACAAAGGAGAAGGTGCTTGGAAAGATGAACGGTCTGAAGCTAGATAAGTCAGTGGACCAGCTGGACTACACTCCCGGGGTTCTGAAAGAGGCGGCTGAAGAGATTGTGGGGGCATTAAAGTTTCAAAGTGCACTTATTAGGTAAGAATGTATAAATTATCCCACCTTCAGATTTGTTTGCTTACAGGCAGTCACAAAGCAAGGCACCCGAAAGAAGCCAATTAAAAGAAATAAGACCAACACCCCCTAGAGTCCACAGGAAAAAAAGAAACATAAAACAATTCATTTAAAGTGAACAACAACAACAGTATTCTGAACCAAACCGGGTCCTTGGATCCAAAGCCTCGGTATTCATCTCATCATATCTGCAGGGCCAGTCGCCACAAAGTTCATTGGCCAGGGGCCGTATCACAGTCTTAGCATCACGGGGAAGCCCCAGACTATCTGGACCAGAGTTTAAATTGTCCGAACCACACACTAGGACCCGGCCCCACTGCTGGTAAATCGTGCCGGCTCTGGATTTTGCTGCCGAAGGAGCCGTTCTTGATCTTTCCAAATCTGCTCGGCCCCCAGACCAATCCATCCTCTCCTTACACTTAACAGCCTGTCTTTCTAGTCTATATAGGCCAGCATCTAGATTGTCCAGACAGAGGATTGCACCTTGCAGTAGGATCCGGGTCTCACTGCGGCGAGTTGCTCCAGGCCCAGAACACGCCACCCAGCAATTCGCTTCGGACCTGGATTTCTCTGCTGAAGAAGGGATTCTTGATTTCTCTGATTCGGCTTGGCACTTAGAGAGATCCACCCTCGTACCAGGGGTAATTGGATGGGCATTGGAACTCCTCTGCCTCATCTTCTCCTCCCCGAATTGTTCTTTCCAACCATGGCTCCAAGTGTGTTGATTTTGCAGGGCATATCCTGCAAATTTGCCTTGCCTTCACTCATTGTTTGCGGTGATAATTTACTTTAAGAAAGTGTTGTTAATGATGGTTTTAATCTTTTGCTTTGGACTTGCCAGTCAGCTATCGCACTACTCTGGTAGTGCCGTCTTAAACCAGAAGTTCCTTATCACCAGCTTCTGGAATTGTTCTGGAGGACTGGAAGATTGCAAATGCCACTCCACTCTTCAAGAAGGGAGGGAGGGAGAAGAAGGGGAATTATAGGGCAGCTAGCCTGAATTCAGTGGTTGGGAAGATGTAGCTGCCCATTATTTAGGACGAGGTTTTGGGGTACTGGAGACACATGATAAAACAGGCCAAAATCAGCATAGTTTCCTGAAGGGAAATCTTGCCTGACAAATCTGTTGGAATTCTTTGAGGAAATAAGAAGCAGGATAGACAAAGTAGAGCCAGTGGGTGTCATTTTATTTGGATCTTCTGAAGACATTTGACAAGGTACCACACATGAGACTGCTTAGCAAGATAAAAGCCCATGGTATTATGAGAAAGAAACTAGCATGGATAGAAGTTTGGCTAAGTGGCAGGAGGCAAAGAGAGAAGCTGAAGGTTTTGTGACCATATCTAGATAGGTGGAAGCACAAGTAATATGGAAGCAGGGTGTGTGCAGGAGTTAAACATTGGGAGAATGGGCAAAGAAATGGAAGATGGAATATAGTGTAGGGAAGTGTATGGTCATGGACTTTGGTACAAGGAATAAAGGTGTGTTTAATATTTCTTAAGCTTGGAAAGAATTTTAAATATAGAGGTGCAAACGGACTTGGGAGTCCTTGTGCAAGATACCCTAAAGGTCAACTTGCAGGTTGAGTTGGTAAGGAAGGCAAATGCAGTGTTAGAATTCATATTCAGAGGACCATTGAATTGAGTTGACTTTATTACTTACATCCTTGATATACATGAGGAGTAAAACTCTTTATGTTATGTCACTGTCTAAATGTGCAATTTATAGTAATTTATAATAAATAGTATGTGCAACAGGACAGTCAATATCACATAGAAATACAGTTGTGTCAGCAGGAATTAATCGGTCTGATGGCCTGGTGGAACAATCTGTCCTGGAGCCTGTTGTTCCTGGCTTTTAAACTGCGGCACCATTTCCTGGATGGTAGCAGCTGGAACAGTTTGTGGTTGGGGTGATATGGGTACCTAATGATCCTTCAGGCCTTTTTTACACACCTGTCTTTGTAAATGTACTGAATAGTGGGAAGTTCACATCTACAGATGCGTTAAGCTGTCCACATCACTCTGCAGAGTCCTGCGATTGAGGGAAGTACAGTTCCCATAACAGGCAGTAATGCAGCTAGTCAAGATGCTCTCAATTGTGCTCTTATAGAAAGTCCTTAAGATTTGGGGGTCTATACCAAACTTCTTCAACTGTTTGAGGTGTAAGAGGCACTGTTATGCCTTTTTCACCACACAGCCGGTATCTACGGACCACGTGAGATCCTTGGTGATGTGTATGCCGAGGAACGTAAAGCTGTTCACCCTCTCAACCCCAGATTCATTGACGCCTACAGGGGCCTGCCTGTCTGCATTCTTCCTGTAGTCTACAATCAACTCCTTTGTTTTTGCGACACTGAGGGAAAGGTTTTTTTTGACACCACAGTATCAGGTTGATGACTTCATCTCTGTAGGCTGCCTGATTATTACTTGAGATTAGGCCAATCAGTGTAGTGTGGTCAGCAAATCTAATTAGTAGATTGGAGCTGTGGGTGGTGACACAGTCATGGGTATATAGAGAGTAAAGGAGGGGACTTAGGACACAGCCCTGAGGGGCATCAGTGTTGAGGGTCAGAGGGGCAGAGGTGAGGGAGCCCACTCTTACCACCTGCTGGCGATCTGACAGGAAGTCCAGGATCCAGCTGCACAAGGCAGGGTGAAGGTTGAGGTCTCTGATCTTCTTGTTGAGCCTGGATGGAACTATGGTGTTGAATGCTGAACTGTAGTCCAAGAACAGCATTCTGACATAAGCATACCTCTTCTCCAGGTGTGTAAAGCTGTGGCTATTGCATCATCTATTGATCGGTTGTGTTGGTGGTTGAATTATAGGGGGTCCAGTGTGGGTGGTAGCAAGCTGCAGATGTAATCCTTAACCAGTTTCTGAAAGCATTTGCTTACTATTGAGGTGAATGCAACAGGATGCCAGTTGTTCAGGCATGTTGCTTTGGTCTTTTTAGGTACTGGAACAATGGTGGATGTTTTGAAGCAGGAGGGCACTCTACACTGGGAGAGGGAGAGATTAAAAATGTCTGTAAACACACTTGCCAGTTGTGCCGCGCACATCCTGAGTACCCGCCCTGGGATGCCGTCCAGTCCCACAGCCTCACGACTGTCCACCCATTGGAAGCACCTGTGTACTTAGGCCTCAGAGATGACCGAGGTGCAGGTTGCATCAGCAGCTCTCCTCAGGGGCTCAGTGTTGGCGATATCAAACCGAACATAAAAAAGATGTAGCTCATCTGGAAGAGAGGCAGCAATGTTGGAAGCTCCACTGCATTTAGCTATGAAGTCTGTGATGATGTGCAGACTTTGCCATAAGCCGTGTGTGTTGTTGGTAGAGAGTTGAGTCTGAATTTTGTCTGTGTATTGTTGTTTTGCTGCCTTGATGACTTTGTGCAGATTGTAGCTGCAGTTCTTGTGTTCCTGTTGGACATCAGCAACATAAGCTCTGTATC
The DNA here is from genome assembly GCF_030144855.1 of Hypanus sabinus. Taxonomy (NCBI): domain Eukaryota; kingdom Metazoa; phylum Chordata; class Chondrichthyes; order Myliobatiformes; family Dasyatidae; genus Hypanus; species Hypanus sabinus. Next base: position 144,697,353 of record NC_082715.1, on the reverse strand, counting down.
GCGCAGTAAGTGCTGCTCAACTGTTCCAGTGTTTCTGGTTTGGATAGACCCTGACTGATTTCTGGAGACAACATCCTTAATGCACTTCCAGAAGAAACTCAAGACTCCATCTATGATTTCGAAGATAACCTCATCATGTAAGACATTCCAGTCGATGTCATCAAAGCAATCCTGTAGCATGGAGGCTGAATGGTCGGAACAACAGTGGATGGTTTTAAGTACGGCCACATCTTGTTTCAATTTCTGCCTGTACTTTGGCAACAGCAAGATAGAGGAGTGATTCAATTTTCCAAATGGGGGGGGGGGGCTGAAGGAGCGCTTTGTAAGTGTTGCGAAAGGGAGAGCAGCAGTGATCAAGCATTCTGTCTCCCCGCGTGCTCTCCTGGGTGTGTTGGCAAAACTTAAAAGAGACTTTAGTCAGCGATGCTCTATTAAAGTCACTGGCGATGATGAAGGCAGCCTCCGGGTGTGCAGTTTCCAGGGTGCTGATGGCTTCGTACCATTCTTTGAGAGCCTGTGGTATCAGCCTGTGGCAGAATATACACTGCTGAGATAATAACAGCTGTGAACCCCCTAGGCAGCCAGAAAGCTCTACACAGCAGCACTCGGTACTCCAGATCAGGGAAACAATGGATGCACATTCCAGGGGTGGAACCAAGCATTACTGACCATGAAGCATACCTCACCTCTTTTACACTTCCCAGAGAGGTTTTTTGACCTGTCTGCATGGAACAGGGAGAACCCAGAGGGCTCGATGGCGTGATCCGGTATCTCCTCCATCAGCCAGGTCTCCACGAAACACAGAATGTTGCATTCCTTTGATTCCCACTGTCTTTCAGTTTGGACAGCTCCCAGATCTCACACTTATCTGTATTAAATTTCAACTGCCATTTTTGTACCCAGTTTACCAGCTGGTCACAGATCTCGCTGCAAGTTTTCATAGCCTTCTTCATTGTCCACTATGCTCCCAATCTTGGTGCCGTCCACACATTTGCTGATGCAGTTTGAATCTAAATCATTAATACAAATAATAAACAACAACAAGCCCAGAACCGATCCCCATGGCACAACATGCTAGAACCTTCCAGAATGTTGCTAGGACTCAAAGGACTGAGACATAGGGACAGGATGGCCAGACTGGGACTTCATTCCTTGCAGCATCAGAGAATGAGAGGTGATCTTATAGAAATGCATAAGATCATGCAGGACAAAAGGTTTTTACCCAGGGTGTGTAATCAAGAACTTGAGGTGAGTATGGAAAAATTTAATAGAAACTTGAGGGGCAAACCTGAGTGAAACGAGTTGCCAGAGGAAGTGGTTGAGGCTCGTACAATAGCAACTTTTAGAGAGTTGGACAGGTACGCAGATTGGAAAGGTTTAGAATGCTATGGGCCAAATGTAGGCCAAGGAGACAATGTAGAATTGGCACCTTGGGCAGCATGGACCTGTTTCTGTGCTGTATGACTCTGTCATTGATGACTGATTCTAAGCACTATATCCATCAGTTTGTTCTGCTCTTCTCCAATCCTGTGGAAAACGGAACAGGCCGATCCCTGTCATCCACAGAGAAGGTGTCCATGATCGAGCAGAAGTTAGAAGGTGACCTTCAGTAAGGGAGGCTTTGGGAGAACGAATGGCATCCCTTAGGAAGCTGGATGTGAAGGACCAGCAGGGGAATCGTGTAAACCAGCTGAATGGACCTTCGCTGTAACCTTTTACTCAAGATAGTTTTTACCTTGTGGGACAGACAGAGTGCTTAGGGCAGGAACCTAGAAGTGGAACAGTGGTCATAAGCTCCCAGGTTGTGCTCACAAGGGGTTGCAAGTGTAAGAATGGATTAGGGAGTCAGCCAAGAGTGGGATTGTGTTAACAATAGATCATCAGTAACGCCATTGTTTTTTCCCGGGGATTGAAGGCAGTGGGACAGTGTTCACGAGGAGCCTTCGCACGTATCATTTTCAATATTATTTTATGTTTCTACCTGCAATATTCCACTTTATTTCACAGTTCCTTAAATATAAATTATACTGGAAAGAATAATTCAAAATATATCATGCATTCTCAACCATTTCCTTCCCAGGCACTGTTTTAGCACTGAATCTCCATTAACTCAGACAAGGGGTCAGGGGAGATGCATGATCCCGTCTCTACCATTCCTGATGTCACAGACACACAGTCACCATGGAAACCAGTTAGTTCTTTCAACCTCATCATTGCAGCCCAGCCAATGACCAGGACTTTTACTAAATATGGAGATGTTGAGGTGTGACCACTCAGGGAGAGGTCAAGCCCTGACTTCACAAGGCCACTGTGACACCAGTGGGACAGATCACAATGAGATGCAGCAACACGGCAGGTTTCAACCTGGAGACCAGTTGCAGAACAAACTGTCCTTCAGTGCTGTTGGATGTCATTTTGCTGATCTGGAGGCTGGTGTAGGCATGATGCTTTGAAGTGCCTTCCTCAGGGCCACAGATTTCACTGATCTTTGGACGGTGACATTCAGATTGTAGCAGAATCACGATGGGAGGAAAGACTTCCTGAGATCCAGGATCCAAGTCCTTGGTGGGATTTCATCTCAGCCTTGAGTGAAGATAAAAGAGACAGACGTGAAGAATAGGGAAAGACATCTGAAGGAGAAGGAAGGAATCTGCACAAGATGGAGAGACTCCCCGTGAGAGAGAGAGAGAGTCCTTTCATTCCTTCAGGGCCCAATGATTAGACCGATTGTCGGGGAGAGATAACAGATTAGTTGTTGGGATTTGGCAGTCAGCTCAGGGTAATTATGGGTAATTAATGCTTGGAGCAGTAGTTAACCCTGAGCTGGGAACAGCTCCTTAGCCATGGCCCACTGTCCTTGTTGAGCCGTTGCTAAGAGCTGCTCCCAGTTCATCCAGCCAGCGTGATGTCAACAAAGGCCCTTCAGTGATGTCAGACGGTGCCCACTGTCCAGATGTAGACTGGGGATCCTGTCACATTCAATACTCAACAGTGATCGATTCATACTCAGTCAGAATCTAGAACTGAAAACAGCCTTATCATCGCCTTGTTGTAACCTTTCGTTTGTCTCATGTGTTAATGACTTGGGGGAGAACGTAGGCATCATAATTCTGGAGTTTGTGGATGACACCTAATCTGGTATATGGTGAGGGTTGTCTAAGGTTACAATGGGATGGCGACTAGCTGAGAAAGTGGGCCAAGGAATGGCAGGTGGAATTTAACTGGGGCAAGTGTGATGTGACAGATTTTGGGAAGTTAAACCAGATCAGAACATATAGAGTGAATGATCAGATCCAGGAGACAGTTGTAGAACAGAGAGACCAAGGAGTACAGGGACAGAGTGAATGACCAGATCCAGGAGACAGTTGTAGAACAGAGAGACCAAGGAGTACAGGGACAGAGTGAATGACCAGATCCAGGAGACAGTTGTAGAACAGAGAGACCAAGGAGTACAGGGACAGAGTGAATGACCAGATCCAGGAGACAGTTGTAGAACAGAGAGACCAAGGAGTACAGGGACAGAGTGAATGACCAGATCCAGGAGACAGTTGTAGAACAGAGAGACCAAGGAGTACAGGGACAGAGTTTTCTGAAAATTGTGACAGGCTAGACAGGGTGGTGAGGAAGGTGTGGATGAATTCCCGTATTGTGTTTCTCCGTGACTCTTATGTGTAATTGGTCCTGTCATTGTCTAGTTGTAAACCAATAAATTTACATATGCTCTTTCTTCTCCCAGACATGGCTGTTGGAAACTGGAGCATCAGGGAGAGTGCAGGGAAACAGAGGTTTTCACCTCATGAGCCATGATGAAGCTGTGAGCGAGTGGTCTACAATACAAGACCACAACAGCAGATCCTGGCTGTGATCAAACCGCTGCTTCTCAGGTTTGTCCATCTGGGTCTTATCCACCTCTCAGTGTTAACTCAGCAGCATTCTCCTCCACAGATCAACTGAGTCACAGAGACAGTGTGAAGCCAACTTGCTCTGCTAAGGACCGTTTCCATTCTATCCATTCCAGGGTCATATGTTCACCCTTCCACCTCACACACCTCAGGACCCTATCCATTCAGTCACTTCCAGGGTCGGAGACTTCAGCTTTCCTGGATAAATTTGTTTTGACATTGATTTATTTCCAATTATAAATGTGCCACTCTGCGTGTCAATGAGTGGTTGCCATCCCGACCAGTTCAGCCTGGAGCTGTTTGGTCCAATTCTTTCTGGGTGAAATTCGACAATGGGTTTTTCCTCCGTTTGGACCTTCACACCCAGTTGCCGTGTCCCTGCATCAGCAACAGGAACTAACCCTGCTCCAGCTGTAGGCTCAGCTCGGCATTGCATGGAGTTATCACACTGACACTGGAGATGGCCCAGTCCATGCGGTTAATTCCAGCCATTGCTAGCTGAGGACCTTTCCCCCCGGCAGTGAGTCGAATTATTCTTGGGGGATCCCCAGTTGCTCCACCAAATGGTGCAGAGTGGGAGGGACAGGCTAAGGCCACTCGCCAACCAGTGGCTGCTCCCCGGGCTATGCCATCAGGTAATCCCCTGTACACATTGGTACTCAGATCTCCACAAACCGAGGAAGGGTCCTTGTCTGGCACCAGCTGGCTCTGAGGAATCTCTGCCCACCAGTGCCAGAATCAGGCTGATTCCCTCATGCCAACAGCAACTGTCGGTGTGTCCTTCACCAGGGGCACACATCAAGCTCTCTGGTGGCACCAACCCGGCCCCAGGACCCTGATCCCTGGTTGGCAGCAGCTCTCTTGGACTCCACCCCATTCAGGGTCATCTGTTTTGTGGGTGGTATGGGCTGTGGAGAGGACAATCACATTGGCCCCCCTATGTGACAGCCCCCTCCCCAGCAGCTGCTCTCCACAACTCCAATGGGAGGCAGCTGGGTTCCTGGGACTGGCATGTCCAGGAAGGGTATGTGGGCCTCAGTGGCACCACCCTGTGAGTTGCAGGGGCTCATTAATGCACCATCAATAACTCACACTGAGACGTAAGGCGAGATATCGGCTTTTATTGACTGGAAGAAGGAACAAGCAGTGAGTGACCACCATACTACATCCTGGAGACTGGCAGGCCGGGCTCAGGCCTTGATCGCCTTTATACAGGGGTCTGTGGGAGGAGCCACAGGAGCAGTCAGCAGGTGGCGTGTCCAGACAGGCACATGTAGTTCACCACAGGCTCACAGTGAGGATTGAACTCCTCTGGCCCCCGAAATCATGAGCTTGGAACTGGATGACTGCCCTCTCTTCCTGTTCCTAGGGATTCCCTCGCAACCTTCTGTCCCTGCCGGTTCAACCCAAGAAGCTTCCCGAGGACCTCCTGCCTTAGGCAGCCCAGTAGGAGCCTGAGTTAGTCACAACCACATGTCGTTTCAGCTGATGTTCTGAACACAGAAGTGATAGAACTGAAGGTCCAGAAGTCCCTCCATGCATTGTCCCAAAGTCCCCACCCGATCTGTAGCTGGCAGCTCAGGTCTTACAGGTAATAGAGGTGGCAACTGCAGCCAGCGTGAGAAACACCTTCAGAGAGTTCCCGCTGTGGCAGCTGGCCTTGGGAACCTTGGTGAAGGAGTAACATCTCTCATCCTAGTCACTCCACCTGCCCTTCCACCTTGGGACCTCCTCCAAGTCTCGTGCTATGGTAGCAGAACCTTCAGGAGATCCCTTTCTGACACAGAAGGAGTGGGGACACGGTTCAAGAGTAGCTTTGAACCCAAACTTGACACCTCCAACAGCCTCTCAGAATCTGTGCCTGGCCCTCAATGTCCTTTGTGCCATGCTATCTTGTCATTCCTGATTAGGAATGAGGGGCCACCTTTTGCAACCACTCACCTCTGAGACCCTGTCCAGCTTCACCTTTTCAAGCACTGATCCTGCCTCGGTCACCCAACACCGAGCAGGTGGGGTGGGCCACTGCAACAGACAAGCGACAGGTAAAGCTAATTACATCTGACCAGGGCCAGACTGAGTCCTGAGACTACAGGTGTACATGGGTATCTGTGTTTACAAACAGACATATACACAAACCACCACCCCAAGGGTTACCCACTTCCTCAACTCGATCTGTGTGTGCTTCCTCCTCATATTGTTATTGTTTATTGTTCAGCTCTTGAGGGACGTGATGGGCTCCACTTTAAGCAACTGCACTCTGCTCTCCTGGTGTGTTGAGCACGTTTCTCACTGCTCAGGCTCTCTTCTCGTTGTTTCATATTTTAAAACAACGTGAATGTACACTTAAGTGGCCAGTTTAGCCTCAAATGAGTGGAAGCAAGACCATTTAATTTTTATTATGTATATTTTTGAGGGATATCTACTGATTTTGCCTTTGCAAATGCAGTCATCTTAATTTCAAGATTGTTTAATGGCATTTCCAGTACACAAGAGTAAAGAAGAATGAAATGATTGTTAATATCGATGCAAGCAACATAAAAAGAACATAAGATAACACATTGATAAATAAATGAAATAAATGTAAATACATAAGATAGCATATGTAAATAGATTGTATTGTATGTCCATAAAGTGATATGGAAGTCTTCAAAGTTCACATCATTAATATTCAATGAACAAAGGACTGTTATATAAATGATAAACAGAAGAGATTGTGCAGATGCTGGAAATGCAGAGTAACACACACAAAATACTGAAGAAACTCAGAAGGTCGGACAATATCTATAGAGAGGAACAGTCAATGTTTTGTGCCCTGATGAAAGTTCTTGGCCTGAAATCTTGACTGTTTATTCATCTCCATCAATTTTGCCTGACTTGCTGAGTTCTTCCAGCATTTTGTGCTGTTACATAATTGCCAGTATGTGACCAATTTTTTTGTATTGAACTTTTCTTTAGCAGCATGTGAATTGATCATGTTTATAACAAGGTCCGATAAAACCTATAATGAAATACAAATTACTCTCCCATCAGAGAGAAATTGTTAATGTTTTAAGATTCCTTCAGAACCTGGAGAGCTCGAGATAAAATATTTTTAAGTGCAGAACAATGGCAATGACAAAGCACTATTGAAGAATGTGGTTGAGAGAGATTGAAGGAGAGGAGGTGAGATAAAACCAAGTGAATGGGGGTGACAAAGGCTCCACGTGAGAGGCCTATATAAGGTAGGTGATCATTTCCCCAGAGTGGGAATGACAAGTATGGCATGGATGTAAAATGAAGAAGGAAAAGATACTTTTTTTTTACACGGAGAGTAGTCAGTGTGTAGAACACACAACTGGGGTGGTGGTGGGTGTAGCTACGATTGCAACATTTATAAGGTATTTAGACAGGCAAATGAACAAGCTAGGAATGGAGTGATGTAGGTCATGTGCAGACTGTTCCTGGCTTTAATTGTTTATGCCTTTTCAACCTTTCCCTGTGATGCACCATCAATAACTCTCCGAGAGGTGAGGTGAGATATAGGCTTTTATTGGTTGGAAGAAAGAACAAGCAGCAATTGACCACCATACTACATCCTGGAGACTGAGGGCAGGGCCCAGGCTCCAATCGCCTTTATACCGGGGTCAGTGGAAGGAGTCACGGTCAGTGGGAGGAGCCACAGGAGCAGTCAGCGGGTGGGGGGGGGGGGGGGTGGTGTGTTCAGACAGGTATATGTAGTCCACCACACCCTGTAACTCAGGAACTCATGACACATCAACATTTATGCAAATTTTCTCCACACACTTCCAAGCTCATTGATGCCTTTCCTGTAGGAAGGTGACCAGAACTGCACACAATACTCCAAATTCAGCCTCACTAACGTCATATACAACTTCAACGCATCATCCCAGCTCCTGTAGTACTGATTTATGAAAGCCAATGTGCCAGAAGCTCTCAACACAAACTTATGATGCCACTTTCAAGGAATTATTGATCTATATTCTCAGATCCTTTTGCCTGTAGCTCCACTATCTACCCTACCAATCACTGTGTAAGTCCTGCTTTGGTTCATTCTCTCAAAGTGCAACACCTCACACTTGTCTGATTAAATTCCTTCAGCCATTTCCTAAGCTGGCCCAGATCACACTGAAACTTTGAGAGCCCTGCTCACGGTTCACTACATCCCCAAAACTGGTGTCATCCACAAATCTGTTGGTAGGGTGAGAGGGTGATTATGAAGCATATGGCACGCTGTTTTAGTCGAGGCATTGAGTTCTCAAATCAGAAGGTGACATTGCAGCTTTATAAAACTAGTTCAGCTGCATCTGGACTATCGCATAGATATTCAGTAACCCCTTTATAGGAAGGGTGCTGAGGCTTTGAGAGCATGCAGATGCTTTAGCAGAATGCTGTTTGTATCAGGGGGCATGTGCTATAATGAAAGGTTGGATAAACTTGGGGTGTTATCTTTAGAGTAGTGGAGGCTGAGGGAAGATCTGGTAGAGCTTTACAAAATGATGAGAGTCATAAATAGAAAGTTGGTATCTTTTCTCCAGGGCAAAAATGTCTAATACCAGAGGTATTTAAGGTAACAATGAGTAATTCAAAGGAGAAGTGTGGGGCAAGTTTTCAGACAGTAGGTGCCTGGAATCTCTGTCCTGGGTGGTTCATAGTTCCATTTAACATCAGAGAATGTCAGAATCAGGCTTATTATCACTAGCATGTGTCATGAAATTTGTTAACTCAGCAGCAGAAAATAAATAAATAAATAAATTTCAGTATATGTATGTTGAGTAGATTTAAACTCGTGCAAAAACAGAAATAATATATGCTAAAAAAGTGAGGTAGTGTTCACGAGTTCGATGACTATTTAGAAATTGGATGGCAGAGGGGAAGAAGCTGTTCCTGAATCACTGAGTGTGTGCCTTCAGGCTTCTGTACCTCTTGACTGATGGTAACAGTGAGAAAAGGACATGCCCTGGGTGCTGGAGGTCCTTAATAATGGACGCTGCCTTTCTGACACACTGATCCCTGAAGATGTCCTGGGTACTTTGTAGGCTAGTACCAAAGATGGAGCAAACTAAATTTATGACCCTCTTTTTTTCAGTCCTGTGCAGTAGCCCCTCCATACCAGACAGTGATGCAGCCTGTCAGAATGCTCTCCATGGTACATCTATAGAGGTTTTAGAGTGTTTTGTTGACATACCAAATCTCTTCAAATTCTTAATACAGTACAGCCACTATCTTGCCTTCTCTATTGCTGCATTGCTATGTTGGGACCAGGTTAGGTCCTCAGAGATCTTGACACCCAGGAACTTGAAGCTGCTCACTCTCTCCACTTCTGATCCCTCTATGAGGATTGGTATGTGTTCCTTTGTCATACCCTTCCTGAAGTCCACAATCAGCTCTTTCGTCTTACTGACGTTGAGTGCCAGGTTGTTGCTGCGGCACCATTCCACTAGTTGGCATATCTCACTCCTGTACGTCCTCTCATCTCTATCTGAGATTCCACCAACAATGTACCATCAGCAAATTTGTAGATGGTATTTGAGCCATGCCTAGCCACACAGTCATAGGTATAGAGAGAGTAGAGCAGTGGGCTAAGCACACATTCCTGAGGTGCACTGGTGTTGATCGTCAGTGAGGAGGAGATATTGTCACTAATCTGCACAGATTGTGATCTTCCCATTAGGATCCATTTGCAGAGGCAAGTATAGAGGCCCAGGTTCTATAACTTACCAATGTAAACAGTATACAACTTGGAAGTCTTGCTCTTCGCAGACGTCTATGAAAATAGAAGAGAACAACAAAGAGTGAATGAGAAAACAAATATTAGAACATCAGAGCCCCCTCTCTCACCTCCCCTGCACAAGCAGCAGCAACACACCCAAAGCGCTTTAATTCAGCAAGTCCGGCAGCATCTATGCAGGGAAATGAACAGTGTAGGTTTCAGGCCAGGACCCTTCATGAGGACTGGAAAGGAAGAGGATGGAAACTGGGATAAAGAAGGTAGGAGGAGACAGACAAGCATAAGCTGGCAGGTAGCAGATATTTCAGGTGAGGGAGAGGGTAAGTGGGTGGGTGAGGGGAGATGAAAGGGTCCAAGTGAGAGGGGGAAAGTGAGTGGGTGGAGTTTGAGGAGGGACCAGAGAGGGAGACTGTTTTTCATCTCAAAACACCATACAGTTCTTCTCTCCACAGATGCTGCCTGACCCATTGAGTTTCTCCAGATCCTAGCACCTGCAGTCTCTTGTGCCTCTGATGAATTTGAGTGGATGGCTGGGTGAGGACAAGGTTCCTAGAGGAAGAAGGGTCACAAGCAAGGGATTCTCACCACCAGGACAAGCTACTTTAATAAGGGAACCAAAACTGGACATGTGGAAGGATCTGCTCCTCCCAATCAATCAGCTGATTTAAATCCTTGTCCAGCTTCACAGTTTTCACAGTTTGGGGAGTGAGGTTGATGAGTGGAGATGATTAACCCATGCATCATTCATCTTAGGGTTAAATTTGCAGTTATGTCATGGAGTCATACAGCATGGAAAGTGCCCATGGACCTATTGGGACACCTACCAAGATTCCCATCTAAATTAGGCCCTCTTGTCCACATTTGGCCCATATTCCTCTATACCTTTACTATCCATGCGCATGTCCAAATACCTTCGATAATTTAATGATCTACAAATTTCACAGTCATCTGAGGGTGTCGGCACACCAGACCTTTAAGAGGATGAAGGTTCATCATCATGGCCAGAAGTGATTGGGGGAATCCAGGCCTGGCTGAAATGCAGAGGGGTGAGATTCCCTCTACCCAGCATCTTGTTAGTAAATATGGAGTCGCTGGAGAAGAAGATTGAGGACCGGAGGGGAAAATTGCTATCTCAGAGGGAAATGAGGGACTGTTGTACAGTATTCTATGTCTAAGTGAGACTTGATGTTTCCCAGTGTTCAGACAGGAAGGCTTCTTGATTTACCAAATGGACTGAACAGCTGATTCAGAGAAGACAGAAGGTGGAGGTGGATGTTTCATGATAAACTATCGGTGGTGCTTCGATGTGGCTATTTTGTTGAACTTGTTTTCCCCCAGCCTTGAAAACCTAATGGTCAAATGCCATCTGTTCTACTTAACTAGGGAGTTCTCCTTTATAATCCTGACCACAGTTTACATGCCACCAGCAACTGACTACAATCACGAGCTTGAGATACTGCATGATGCCATCTCCAAACAAGAAACAATCCATCCCTGACACATTTCACATCATAGTTGGGGACTTCAACCAGGCTTGTTTGGAGAAAACCTTGCCCAGTTATCAGCATAGAAACTGTAGCACCAGAGGACCCAGTACACTTGGACCACTGTTATACTTAGATAAGGAGTGCATACCGTTTCATACCCAGACCACATTTCGGTAAATCAGAGCACTTGGCTGTCCTCCTCCCTGTATACATGCAGGGGCTAAAGAGCAAAGAGGTGGTTGCAGGAGGCAGAAGAGAGGATTGCTTTGAGTCGGTGAGGTGGGCCGTGTTCAAGGACTCATCTGATGGTTGACCTTATTTTATAGAATCAATGTAGTTTTTCATTGATTCTTTTGTATTTCTTTGGTCAACTTTGAATGTCTGCCTGAAAATGAATCTCAGGGTAGTAAATGGTGACATCTACATACTATGAGAATAGATTTACTTTGAACATTGAACTTTGTACCCTTTGTTTGGGAGGGAGATTATTTTGACGCCAAAATCAGGAGAGAGCTCAAACAAAACTTTGCCCAGGTTCAGAATCAGATTCAGGTTCATTATCATCGACATCCTGAATGTCATGAAATTTGTTACTTTGCTGCAGTACCACAGTGCAATACCTAACATATACTTTAAATTACAGTGAGGAATATATATAACATTAAATACATTGTGCAAAGAGAGTGAGGTAGTGTTCATGGATTCATTGTCCTCTGGTATCTGATGGTGAAGGGGGAGAAAATGTTTCTAAAACATTGAGTGGTACACAGGGAGATCTTTGGAGATTGCAAGATATTAACACAAGGATGGGTGAGCTAACGAGGTGGAGCAATACAGCCGGGAAGTTCCAGGGCTTTGGAACTTCAAAGGTGGAGAGATTTGATCAAGCATGCAAGAGTTTGAGGAGCTCAGAGAACGTGGGATATTGTGAGGGAGCTGAGGAGGATGCTGTGGTAGGGAGTGGTCACTCGGAGGGCAGTGAGTACATGGATTGAGCTGTCAGAGAACGTGGGATATTGTGAGGGAGTTGAGGAGGATGCTGTGGTAGGGAGTGGTCACTCGGAGGGCAGTGAGTACATGGATCGAGCTGCCAGAGGACGTGGGGTATTGTGAGGGAGTTGAGGAAGATGCTGTGGTAGGGAGTGGTCACTCGGAGGGCAGTGAGTACATGGATTGAGCTGTCAGAGAACGTGGGATATTGTGAGGGAGTTGAGGAGGATGCTGTGGTAGGGAGTGGTCACTCGGAGGGCACTGAGTACATGGATCGAGCTGCCAGAGAACGTGGTTGAAGCAGGTACAGTAGTAAATTAGCAACGAGACTAAGGCCATTGACTTCCATAAACCGGCCTCCCCTCACCACTCAGACTATCTCTCCCCCCACGTCTCTCTCCCCCCACATCTCTCTCCCCCCACGTCTCTTTCCCATGTCTCCCCCCCATCTCTTACCTGTCTCTTCCCCCGTCTCTCTCCCCGTCTCTCTCCCCTCATATCTCTCTCCCCCTGTCTCTCCCTCCCTTACCCACCTCCGTGTCTGAAAGCACAACGCATTGAACCTCAAAATGAATGGGTTGCAGCAGCAGACCAGACACTCCATGGCCACTTAATTAACTACAGGATGTGACTCATAAAGTGGTCACTGAGTAGATTTGGTATTTTGAATAGTAATCTCAGACCTTCAACCTTCCATCTCAGTCTCTCAGGAAAGAGCTTTGTCTTGCACAGGCCTAGCTGGGATGCCGTTACTGACTTCAGTCCTGATGAACAATGGAAGTGGGTAGCGTGGGATTAAATCTGATCCAGTACTGATAACATCAGTTCTAATATTAACCTGTCTTATTTTTTGTATGAACAAACAAATCTGTCTATTCTCAATCCCTTCCACACCCTAACCTATCCCACCACTACGATTCCTGCCCCAGTCACTTTGAGTACAGATTCTCCTATGCCAAGCATCTCTTTATGTACATACAATCAGTCTATGCATATAAGCAAACCTGATGTATTTATATTTATTGTGTTTTTTTTATGCTGCATCAGATCCGGAGTAAAGATAATTTCGATCTCCTTTACACTTGTATATTGAAGAATGACAGTAAATAATCCTGAATCTTGAGTCCTATGGGGAATCAGGATCAGATCTGTTTTATGCATTATCACTGATATACATTGAGAAACTTGTAGCAGCAGTACAGTGCGGTTACATAAATAATGAAAAGAATGAATAGTGCGGCTTCATGGACTGTTCTGATAAAGAACATAGAACGGTACATACAGCACAGGAGCACGGCATTTGGCCCAGAATGTTGTGTCGAGTGAACTAAAAGGCAAATTACCCGAACATTTCTTAAAATGTATTTGACCCCCTTCTCTCAATTTCAATGTCTCTGCTGCATCTGCTCTCAGGATGAGGCTTTTCATTCCAGAACCAAGGAGATGTCCTCCTTCTTCAAAGAAAGGGGCTTCCCTTCCTCCACCACCAATTCTGCCCTCAACTGCATCTCTTCCATTTTGCACACTTCTGCCCTCTCCACATCCTCTTGTCACCCCACCAGTGATAGGGTTCCTTTTGTCCTCATCTACCACCCCACCAGCCTCCGTGTCCAGCACATAATTCTCCATAAATTCCACCACCTCCAACAGGATCCCACCACCAAGCACATCTTTCCCTCCCCGCCACTTTCTGCTTTCCATAGGGACTCCCTTGTTCATTTGTCCATCCCCACTGATCTCCCTCCTGGCACTTATCCTTGTAACAAGAGCTACATCTGCCCCTGCACTCCCTCCCTCACTGCCATTCAGTTTCCCAAACAGTTCTTCCAGGTGTGGCAACATTTTACCTGTTGGGGTCATTGACTGTATCGATGTGGCCTCTTGTGTATCGATGAGACCCGACTTAGATCACTTCGCTAAGCACCTACTCTCTGTTCACCTGAAAAAGCGGGATCTCCCAGTGGCCACCCATTGTAATTCCACTTCCCATTCCCATTCTGACATGTTAGTCCATGGCCTCTTCTACTGCCACATCGAGGCCACACTCAGGTTGGAGGAGCAACTCCTTATATTCCGTCTGGGTAGCCTCCAACCTGATGGCATGAACATCAATTTCTTGAATTTCTGGTAATGCCCCCACCCCTCACCATTCCCCATTCCCATTTCCCTTTCTCACCTTATTGCCTTTCCTGCCCATCACCTCCCTTGGTGCTCTTCCCCCATTCATTTTCTTTCTCTCCAGTTCTGATGAAGAGTCTTGGTCTGAAGTGCTGACTGTTAGCTCTTTTCTGTAAATGTTTCTTGACTTGCTAAGTTCCTCCAGCATTTTGTGTGAGTTGCTTGGACTGGCATCGTCTGCAGATTTTCCCTGGTTAATGTATTTGGCTCTACCACCATACCAGGGATTGCATTCCATCCATCCACAAACTCTCTGAATAAAGATACTTACCCCTTACACCCCCCTTGAACCAAATCCCTCTCACCTTTCATGCATGCCCTCTGGTATTAGACTTTTAATCCTGGGAAACAGGTTTTCTCTATCTACTGTTTCTATTCCTCTCATAATCTTATAAACCTCTTTCAGATTTCCCTCATCTTCCAGTGCTCTATGGAAAACAGCCCAAGTTTATCCAGCCTCTCTTGACAACACACACCTTCTAAACCAGGCAGCATCCTGGTAAGTCACCCTGTCCAAAGCTTCAACATTCTTCTTTTGTGGGGCGACCAGAAATATGTGCAATACTCCACACGGAGCCTATCCAGAGATCTACAAAGTTGCAATATAATTTCCTGACTTTTGAATTCATTGCCTCAACTAATAAAAGCAAGCATTCCAGAAGCCGCCTTAAAAACATTATCACATTATTGAAGTGAGCCACTTTCAATGAACAATGAATTTCGATCCCAAGGTCTCTCTGCTCAGCAACACTGTTAAAGTTCTTGCCCTTAACAATGTACTGTCTCCATGCATTTGCCCTGCCAAAATGCAACACCTCACATTTATCTGGGTTAAACTCCATCTGCCATTTCTCAGCCCGTACCTGCAACTGATCTATATCACACTGTATTCTTCTCCAGTCTTCTACACTATCCACAACTCCACCGTATTGGTATTATCAGCATGCTTGCTAACCCACCCATCTACATTTTCATCCACTTCATTTATATACATTACAAACAGCAGAGATCCCAGCACAGATCCCCATGGAGCACCACCAATTACAGACCTCCAGTTCAAATACGTCCCTTCAACCACTACCCTGCAGACACCATTCATCTCAGTTTTCTGAAACTTCTTTCGTTACCTTGGTAATCAAGTTGGTAAGACGCGACCTGCCCCATACAAAGCCATGCTGGCTCTCCTAGTGCATCCGATCCCTAAAATTTTTCTTCAGCTATTTCCCTACAAATAACGTGAGACTCAGCAGTCTATACTTCCCAGGATTTTCCCTTGTTCCCTTCTTAAATAAAGGTATAGCATTAGCTACTCGCCAATCCTGTGAGACCTCACCTGTGGGTAGAGAGGATATGAAGTTACTGGTCAAGGCCCCAGCTATCTTGTACCTTGCTTCCTTCAATAACCAGGCGTTGCTCTCATTTGGCCCTGAGGATTTGTCCACCTTAATACTCATTAGGAGGCCCAGCACTTCCTTCTCCTTGAACTCTAAATGCCCTGATGTTATTATACACTCAACACAGTTGTCCTGGTCCTCCATATCCTTTTCCTTGGTAAATACTGAAACAAAGTACTCATTAAGTACCTCACTCACGATTCTGGGCATCCAAGCAAAAGTTCTCCCCTTTATATTAAGTGGTCCTACTCTCTCCCTAGTTATCCTCTTGCTCTTGATTAATGTATAGAATGCCTTAGGATTCACTTTAATCATGCTTGCCAAGGATTTTTTACAGTCCTTCTTGGCTCTCCTAATTCCCTTCTTTAGTTCTTTTCTGGCTTCTTTATATTCATATGTTTCATTTGATCCCAGCTTCTGACACTTTAAATACTTCTCCGTTATCTTCTTGACTATATTCATCTCCTCTCTGGACATCCAAGGTTCTCTCATCTTTCGATCCCTGTCTTTCCTTCTAACAGGAACGTACCTTTCCTGTGCTCTGTGCAATTGATCTTTAAACACCCTCCACATGTCTGATATGGTCTTGCCAGAGAAAAGGTGTTCCCAATTAACTCTTCTTAGTTCCTGCCTAGTGCCCTCGTAATTTGTCCTATTCCAACTTAAAACTTTCTCGTGAGCACACCTATCTTTATTTATAGCTATCTGGAAAGTTATGGGGTTGTGGTCCTTATTCCTTAACTGCTCACCCACTGAAAGGTTAGTCACCTGGCCAGGCTCATTACCCAACACCAGGTCCAGTACGGCCTCTCCTCTCATTGGACCTTCCACATATTGAGTTAAGAAAGTGGACGATGGATGGGAAGTGTTCATGGGCTTTCCAGAATCTGATGGTAGTTGGGAAGAAGCTGTTCTTACAATTTTGAGTGCACTGATTGCTGTAAAGGAGGAGACTTAGGTTATTGACCACACAAAAGACCAGTCCAGCCTTCCTCCTCTTCCCTATAGTCCCATGCTTACTTTGCTTTTGTATATCTGAGTGCTCCATTAGAATTGGCATCTACAACTGTTTCTAACAGTATATTTTATGCTGATGAGAGTTCCACATACAATCAGGGACAGAATTAGCAGTCACTTGAGTCAATGTGGATTGATTAAGGAAATCCATTGCAGGTTTGTTAAAAGCAAATCAACTTAATAGAGTTTCTTGAGGAAATAACAGCGAGGATCAAAGAGGGTCATGTGGTTAATGTAAGGACTTGTGGAAGATAAGTGCCATGTATTTGACACGCAGGATATGTTCTCATCTTCTCAGTATAATCAATTAATTATTAGGCTTTTTCTATTTGCAGTTAGTCTTTTGCACATTGATTGTCAGTCTTTGTGGGTTTTCACTGATTCGATTGTATTACTTTGTACTACTGTGAATGCCTGCAAGAAAATGAATCTCAGGGTAGTATATGGTGACACTTATGTACTTTGATAATAAATTTACATTGAACTTTGATATGAGGGAGGATTGGTGCGAGTTTAATCCACATGGATAGAAAACTAGCTAAGTAACAGTGGCTTGAAACATTGTTTAGCAGGGAAGTTTACAATGGAATAAATGGGGTATCAGGAATAGATCCACAACTTCCCTTAATGTAGATTATTGACGTACGTACAGTGGATGTATTGAATATAATTTCCAAATTCACAAATGATGTAATCCTGATTCTATCTGTATCCTTTTCTCCCTTTCCTGTGGTACCTTCCTGTACTCAGCCTCAGCCACCTTCTCTGCTGCCAGAGTGGGGCCCAATACAATCTAAATCACCTCATAGTCTGTCTGGGGCGTCTCTACAACCCAATGGCATGGACATTCGGTTTGCATTTTACACAACCTTCCCCTCCTGTGGGACTTTTCCCCTTCATCCCACTCCCTTTTCTGATCCCCTTTTTTGTACCCTTTCCCAACATCTCATCTCCCATCTACCTTTCACCTCTCCTCTAATGGTTCCCATTATCAACTCCTGATCAGAGTCCAGTACTTCTACTACTTTGTGTTACTGTTATCTCTCTCCAGCAGCTGTCTCCCCTTTCACTCCAGTCTTTCTGCCTCTCATTTTTTTCTCTCTGTCATCCACCCTATCAATCATCAGCATTGTCCACCCTATCATCATCATCATCATCATCATCCACCCTATCAATCATCAGCATTGTCCACCCTATCATCATCATCATCATCATCCACCCTATTGATGATTGCCATCATCCACCCTATCAATCATCACTGTCATCTACCCTATCATCATCATCATCTACTCTATTGATCATCACTGTCGTCCACCCTATTGATCGATCACTGTCATCCACCCCGTCGATCATCGTCATTGATGTCCACCCTATCGATCACCATCGCCTATTGGTACTGTAGGTACAGAGGAACAGTAGAATTCATGTTTAAACTTGTTGGCCTGGGGTCAACATACAATAGTTACATTGTTGTAGTGAAGGCCACCCACCACTACCTTCCAATTCCACTTCCTCCTCTGCATGACCTGCAGCACCCTTCCTGTTGCCTTTCACCCCTCCTGCACTCTGACTCCTTCCATATACCAGCCATCTCCCCGTCTACTCCCAGTTGTAATGCAGGATTTCAGCCCAAGTTGTTGATAACTCCTTTCCCTCCTCAGACGCCGCTGAGTTCCTCTAGCAGTAGCTTGGTGGTCCAGGTTCCAACGTCTGCAGTCTCTTGAGGCTGTGTGTCTGTGCACGTATGTGTTCATGTGTGTCTGTCTATATGTGTCTACATGATATTGTTGACCATTCATCAACAAAGCTAGGTTAGGAAATTCACTACTCAACTCGTAATTAATCAAATCTCACACTTTACTGTCTCAGCATAAACAATAATGTAACTATGTTGACCCCCAGGCCAACAATTTCAAACATAAATTCTACTGTTCCTCTGTGCTAATATTCAGTCAGACCACTTGTCCAACTCATAACACCAAAAGAGGGGATCTCCGCTGGCCAGATAATGGATCCTTTTTTCACCCAGCTCCTGACGTGGAGATTCTTACTTGTGATGCTGCGCCTCTAGAAATAGTTATGGATAATAGCTGCTTAAAGTGTTCCTTACCAGGTCAAATGTTGCATTCAGTGCTATCAGCTGTAGGTCATCTGATTGACTTTTAACACTTTTTTATTGGCTCTGCATCCATTCATTGCCCCCTTCCCAGCAAATGACAATCGGGAATTTACGGCTCTTTGTTCTCAATCAGCAACGAGCTCGAATTACTCCAGGCAGGCACCAACCCCAATCTTTCACAAACCTGCATGTTATAGAAATATTATTACACAGAGAATGGTGGGTGTGTGGAACACAATGACAAGGGTGGTGGTAAAGGCAAATACATTAGGGACAGTTAAGAGACTTTTAGACAGGTCGTGGATGATGGAAAAATGGAGGGCTATGGCAGGCAACCGTGAGATTGATCTTGGAGTACTTTAAAATATTGATACAACATTGTGGGCTGAAGGACCTGTACTGTGCTGTACTGTACTGTACAATGTTCTATGTTCTATTGAGTGTATGTGTCAGCGTGTGTGTGTGTCCGTGTCCTTCTCTCTCTCTCTGTCTTTTTATCCTTGCCGCTGTCATATTTACCATATGTCACAGAGCTTGAGTTGTTCATGCCTCAAATCATTTTTCCACTGGACTGAGCCATCTCTGTGACCAGTGTCCCAATGTGTGGTGGCTGGTGAACGTCAGGCACCCTACATTAGTAGAATCCATACAGGGCATTTCCCACTGCTGAGAATGAGTGCAGGCATCATTGGTGGCTCCCTGAGAGACTGCCTGAGGAGGAGAAGACCACAGGTAACAAATGCAGGCGATTTCCTCATTTTTACAAGCAGCTTCATCACTTTTCCCCTTTTGTGAAATAATTTACAGAGTTAAAGTTGCCTCTCCTGATTTTGGTTTTGGTCAGATCTTTGAAGAGCTTGATTTATCTGCTTACAGCTCCTTTATGTACTGTCGTGATGTGTCTGTGTGTAAAGAGACTGACTAATCAACTCCCGCACTTGTTTATGTCATAATTTTGGAAGGAGGCGAGAACTCTTTGTTCTTTTTGAAAAATAAGATAATTATTGACTCTGCAAGACTCCAGCAAAGATTCCAGCAGTTCTACTTTAAATGCAGGTGAAAAGAACAAGTTGATTATAAACACAAGAGAATCTGCAGATTCTGGGAATCCAGAGTAACACACACACACACACACACACACACACACACACACACACACACACACACACACACACACACACACACACACTCTCACACACACTCACACACACACACACACACACACACACACTCACACACACACACACACACACACACTCTCACACACACACACACACTCACACACACACACATACACCATTATAGAAAGGATTAAAGTGTTGATGTTTTGGGCTGAGACCCTTTTCCCCAAGCCTGGAAAGGAAAGGGAAAAAGCCAGAGTAAGAAGGTGGGGAGGAGAACAAGCTGGCAGGTGATAGCCAGGAGCATGGCCAATGGGAGAAAGAGAAGGAGGGGGAAACAAAGGGAACTGATATGCAGATGAGGAGAAGAGGGTAAGAGGGGAGCCAGAATGGGGAATTGAAAAAGGGAGAGGGGGTGGCGGGTGAAATCACGGGAAGTTAGAGAATCGACATTCATACTGTCAGGTCAGAGGCAACCCAGATGGAATATGAGGCACTGCTCCTCCAACCTAATTATAATTTTCTTTGGTTTTATTATGTATCAACAGCTTCATGCCAGTCGGGTTGAGCAATGATTTGCATGTTGAATGATCACAGATGTTAAAAACCTGCTGGAAATGAAAACAATAAGGAAGATCACATTCATATAGCCCCTCCTTCTTCATCCCTGTGCTTTGTGTGTAATTCTGGTCACCCCATTACAGAAAGCCTTGGACACGGTACACAGTAACACACAGAAAGTGCTGGAGGAACTCAGCAGGTCAAGCAGCATCAATGGAAAGCAATAAACAGAAGGCATTTGATACCGAGACCTGATGAGTTCTTCCAGCATTTTGTGCGTGTTACTCTGGATTTCCAGCCCCTGCAGAATATCTTGTAGAAACGGAACCTAAACGATTTATAGTCATAGAATGCAGCACAGAAACAGGCCATTCAGCCCATCTAGTCTGTGCCAATCCATTATAATGCCTAGACCAGGGGTCAGCACTGAAAGAGCCACTTGGACCCGTTTCCCACAGAAAAGAAAACACTGGGAGCCGCAAAACCCGTTTGACATTTAAAATGAAATAACACTGCATACAACGTTTTGTTTTGCCTTTATGCTATGTATAAACAAACTATAATGTGTTGAATTTATGAAATTGATGAACTCCTGCAGAGAAAACGAAATTACATTTCTGCATGCAACAAAAACATTTTGAACTCCGAAAAAAAGACGTTGGGTTGAAGGTTACTTTGAAGTAAAATACTCAACGTCTATTTGAGTCCTTCTTGTATTTATGAAAAACGCCAAACTTAAATTTGCCGCCAGCAGCAAACCAAAAATAACGTCAGCCAGCTGTCAACCTGAAAAATAAAAGGACTATTTCACTGAACAATGAAAACATATGAATATACGTAAAATAATAGGCAATTAAAATATTTATCATACTTGTTCAGGTTGACTCACACCTGCCAAAGCAGTCGTATTCAGTAGGGATGGATCGATGCTTAGGGGAGTGACCGGGAAGGATAATGTGTTTTTTTCCTCTCTGAACTCACAGAAGCGTTTCCCAAACGATGTTTGCATTGCGATGTTTGCAGAATGTAAATACTCTGAATTTATCATGTCGTGACCTTGTTTGAACTCTCTCAAATTGGGGAAGTGAGACAATGTGCCTTTCTGTAAATCTCTGGCAAACACTGTCAACTTGCGCTCGAATGCCAAAACATCCTCCAACATGTGCAGGGCTCTGCGTCCTTTCCCCTGAAGAGCTGTGTTCAGCGTGTTCAGGTGCGCTGTCATGTCTACCATGAAGTGTAGCTTTTCCAGCCACTCTGGCTGTTCCAGCTCAGGAAAGTTGAGCCCTTTGCTGCCCAGGAAAGTTTTCACTTCTTCCAGACACGCGACAAAGCGTTTCAGCACCTCCCCTCTGGACAGCCAGCGGTAAAAACACGTTGTAGCGGTTGCTACACGCAGTCAGTAAACTGCAGTCAAAGATAGCTTTATTCGAACTAAACAGCCTTGCTTTTAAGCCTCCCTCAACCCGCCCCCCATGGGCGCGGATGCTGCAAAAGACACGTACTCACAAACCCCCGTAGGCTATCTCCCGTAGCCTGAACGCTGGCTAATTGTGAGCCGGTTTGGATGTGTCAGGAAATGGGTCGCCACAACGTCTTATTTAGATTGTACAAGATCACCATAATCTTCAAATTTAGATTTACATTTCAAAAACTAACAAACTAACATAAAATACATTTTAATTAAATACTGACCATGTAGTGGTGTGCTACATGCAGCGCTAAAATTACGACACGGAGTCGGTAACTGCAGTCGAAGGAAAAAACTTTATTCGAAATCTTCAGCCTCACTTTTAAGCCTCCCTCAACCTGCCCCCCCATGGCCCAGAGGCTCCAAAGCTCTGTGCTCGCAAACCCCCGTAGGCTATCTAATTGTGAGTCGGTTCGGATGTGCCAGGAAAAGGGTCGCCGCAACCAATTATTTCCCAAAGCAACAGGGAGCCGCAGCACAGACGTAAAAGAGCCACATGTGGCTCCGGAGCCGCGGGTTGCCGACCCCCGGCCTAGACCCATCAACCTACAGCCGGACCATAGCCCTCAATACCACTCCCAGACACGCACTCATCTAATTTGCTCTCTGAATGTTAAAATCAAACCCTCACCCATCACTTCTGTTGGCAGCTTGTTCCACACTCTCATCATCTTCTGAGTGAAGAACTTCTCCCTCATGTTCTTCTCAAATATTTCACCATTCACTCTTAACCAGTGACTTCTAATTCCAGAGTCACTAAACCTCAGTGGAAAAATGCCTGCATGCGTTTACACTATCTGAGCCTGTAATAAATTTGTATACTATCAAATCTCTCCTCATGGCAGGGAATAAAGTCCTAACCTATTCAACTTTTCCCTATGAATTATATCCTCGAGTCCAGGCAACATAATTGTAAATTTTCTTTGCTCTCTTTTCATCCTGTTAAAGCTTGAAACAAAAAGTCCAAATTGCAAGTGAGCATTGGCAGGTATTGAGGTTTAATTGTTCACTTAACAATGCTGAATTATTCACACAAAGTTCAAAGTAAATTTATTATGATACTGCCTGGATTACTGGTATGAACGTAGGAGGAGGTGTAGACCATCTGGCCTGTCGAGCCTGCTCTCCCATTTAATAGGATCGTGGCTGATCTGGCCGTGGGCTCAGTTCCACCTACCTGCCTTACCCCCATAGTCTTTAATTACCTCTGCTATGCAAAAATCTGTCCAGTTGTGTCTTAAAACTGTCTTACAAACCCTGGATAG
This sequence comes from Hypanus sabinus, assembly GCF_030144855.1. Lineage (NCBI taxonomy): Eukaryota > Metazoa > Chordata > Chondrichthyes > Myliobatiformes > Dasyatidae > Hypanus > Hypanus sabinus. Next base: position 144,674,120 of record NC_082715.1, on the reverse strand, counting down.
AATCTTATATATGTAATAGAAAATAACTCTGTTCTTGAAAGTAAATAACGGTTTTCTCATCCTCAGAGCATTAGAAAATCATCGTCAGGTTCACATGCCCAAGAAACAGCAGCGTAGTGTCTGCACATTGAAATCTGTCATCAGACAAGTCAACGAGACTGAAGTTCAGAGGAGCATGCTGTTGTTGCTATGTTGTGCTTTCAGTCACATGACTGAGGATCAATCTCCACTTGAAAGGAGAGTTAAATGTATGAATATGTAGCAAGAGGAGACCGCTCGGCCCCTCATTTCTGGTCCACATTTAATAAGATTGTGGTTGATTGCACTCTGCCTCTTTTGCACTATTTTATTGTAACATTCTACAGTGTCTCTGGTCACCGCAGCAGAAGTAATTTCTCTAACTCCTCACTCTGCTGTAGACGATTTGCGACAGTATAGGGTTCAGTTTCTAAAAAGTCCTAGACTCAGAAGGAGATTTTAAGCTCTATCTGATTGTAGGTATATATCCTCATCACAGGCAGGTTATACTGTATCATCCTACTCTTCAAAGACTAGCTTGCTTCCCTGTCAAGACTCTGTGGTGGCATCTCGCTGCTAATACCCACTATTTGATTGGTGGCTCCTCCAACCTAACTAGGGACACTTCCAGCTAAGAAAATAATTGAAAGAGTTTATTATAATGATACATATTTGAATTTAGCCAAATAGATATTAACACACAATTTAAAACTCACAAGGATATCAGATCTATCTATCTGATCTATATTGAATTAGAAGAGATTTATAAACTAGGAAGGATTTCCAATCACAGGTGCAAAAGAACATACACATGAGTTGCAGATGAGTGTGTTATCCAGAATAGAAACCAAAGTTTGAGAAATGAATTCCATTTTTCTTTCTCAAGCCCTCTGTCTCACTCTCTTTGTCATCCCTCACAGTTCCCAATGCTTTCTAACATTTAAACTGGTTTGGTATGAGTTGACATTATTTGTATGTCGCACACACAAAATGCTGGTGGAATGCAGCAGGCCAGGCAGCATTTATAGGAAGAAGCACTGTCGACGTTTTGGGCTGAGACCTTATGTTAGGACTAACTGAAAGAAAAGATAGTGAGAGATTTGAAAGTAGGAGGGGGAGGGGGAAATGCAAAATGATAGGAGAAGACCGGAGGGGGTGGGGTGAAGCTAAGAGCTGGAAAGGTGATTGGCAAAAGGGATACAGAGCTGGAGAAGGGAAAGGATCATGGGGCGGGAGGCCTAGAGAGGAAGAAAAGGGGAGGGGAGCACCAGAGGGAAATGGAGAGCAGGCAAAGAGTGATTGTGAGAGGGTCTCGGCCCAAAATGTTGATAGTGCTTCTTCCTATAGATGCTGCCTGGCCTGCTGCGTTCCACCAGCATTTTGTGTGTTTTGCTTGAATTTCCAACATCTGCAGATTTCCTCCTGTTTGTGTTTTCATTATTTGTATGTAATGTTTTTCAGTTACCTTTCCTAAGGACCAAATAATTGACTAAGATGGTCTAAAGGTGTCTGGGGACAGAGATCCCAGGCACCCAAAATGAATGGTAGCGGGCTGACTCTCTGAGTACACAAATATCCCAATCATTGATGAATCAGCTTCACCCTTGACCATATTTGATGTATTAAATCACAAGATCAGTTTGGTCTGTAGGCTTCCTTCAACTCAGTTGCAATGGTGGAAATAACTTAGTCAGTGCCATCTGACTCAATTAACATAACCTTGTTGTCTAATGTTGATTAAGCATGGACCTCATTATTTACTTGTTCACAATAAGAAGCTGAACGAGAAATACTCGCTAAAAGTTTAACTTTGTCACAAACAACTTTGACCCTTTGGAAAGGTCATGCTGCAGTACTAGATAGCAGAGGCTCGCAATAAGCCTCGGCCCTGGAAGGCAAATATCCATCGCACACCTGGACAACATATACGTCAGAGTGCTGCTTATTGACTATATTATACATCAGCATTCAACACAATCATCCCATCCAAATGCATCATTAACCTTCAAGACCTGGGCTTCAGTAAGTCTCTCTGCAACTGAGTACTCAACTACCTCGCTGACAGATTGGAGTCAGTAAGGACTGGTAACAACATCTCATCGCGGACTGTCAACACTGGTGCTTAGACTACTGCTCTCCTCCCTGGATACAAATCACTACATGGTTAAGCACAGCTCCATTGCCATGTACAAGTTTGCCAATAACACCACTGTTGTTGAGCAAGTCGCATGACAAGAAAGTTGATTTTGATTTTAACCATGGAACAGACCATTTTCTTTCTCAGAGTCTACAGTACAAATAAAATATTTCCCCACATCTTACAGACTGAGTTTCAGTGGAATTTTATGGATGTTTACAGACATTGCTGGGATTTAAAAACCTGATTTACAGGGATAGGTTGATTAGGGCAGGCCTTTATCCCGAGAGCACAGGAAAATGAGGGGAGATCGATAAATGTGTACAAAATGATGAGGGTACAGATCAGGTGAATGCTTGCAGGCTTTTCCCCCTCAGGTTGGGTGAGATTAGATCTCGAGTTCGTAGGTTTAGACTGAAATGTGCAATATTTGATGGGAATTTGGGGGGGGAATGTCTTCTCTCAGTGGACGGTGCTAGAGTGGAATGAGCTGCCAACAGAAGTGGTAGATGCAGGTTCAGTAGTAACATCTAAGAGAAGTTTAGTTAGTACAGAGATGAGAGGGGTATCAAAGGTCAGGGTGCAGGTAGATGTGACAAGATAGAAAACCATGCCAGCATGGACTAGATGGGCCAAAGGGCCTGTTTCAGTGCTGTAATGCTCTATGACTCCACAACTCTCTGTCCAGCTCTGTAAATCTGTGCTCCATGGTTACAAAGATTATGATTACAATGTCTTGAAAAAGTATTCAGCCCTAACCCTTTGTTCACATAAATGAGTATTACAACCAGGGATTTTGATCAGTTTAACTGAGATTTTTTATTTGTGAATCATATGCTCCTTTTTTCCCAGTACTGCCCAAAAAATAGAACATTGTGAAGCATGAAAAAGTAAAAATTCAGAATCTGAAATGTTAGCAGTTCAAAAGTATTCATCTCCCTCTGCTCAGTACTTAGCTGAACAACCTTTCATGATTATTACAACCAGTAATCTTTTTAGATAAGTGTCTATTAGCTTTGACAATGTAATGGAGCAAGATTAGCCTATTCCTCCTTGCAAAGTTGCTCAAGCTGTGCCAGGTTAGTTGGAGAGCAGCACTCAACAGCAATGTTGAGGTCTTGCCGGAGATGTTGGATCAGGTTAAGGTCAGGACTCTGACTGGGCCACTCAATTTTCTTCAGTTTAAGCCAATCCATGGCAGTGTGCTTTTGGTCCTGTTGAAAGGTGAACTTCCTTGTTAGTTTAAGCTTTCTGGCAGAGGCTAGCAGATTTTCATCCAGAATCTCTCTGCATTTAACAGCATTAATCTTCTCATCAATGCTAACCAGATTTCATGTCCCTGCTGCTTAAAAAGCACCATAGCATGATGCTTCCTCCACCATTCTTTACAGTGGGGATGGTGTTACCTAGCTGATGTACAGTACTGGATTTACACCACACGTACTGCTAAAAAGAAAGCATATCCTTTCCCGTAAAGACTTTGCAAACCGTCACTTAGAAGATACTGTGAAGATGTGGAAGAAGGTCATTTGGTCGGATGAGACTAAAGTGGAACTTTTGGGCCTGAAGACTACATGGTACGTGTGGTGTAAATCTAATACTGTGCATCAGCCAGGTAACTGTAAAAAGGAGCATGTGACACACAAATAAAAATTCTCATTTATATTAATCAAAATTCCTTTTTGTAATACTCATTTATGTGAAAAAATGATTGGGGGCTTAATACTTTTACAAGGCACTATACATATATGCCACTATTCACTACTTTAAGATTCATTTTCTTGCAGACATTTATAGAAAAGTAAATAAATACTAGATAATTTATGAAAAGTACATCCATAAACAAAGACTGATACTGTATATTCTACAATGCATTATGAGCACACAGCTGAAGGCAGCCGCCTTGTGGAAGGGCCTCAGGCCGTGGTTCCCTCAGGCTTCCTGCTAGAACAGAAACTATTTGAATAGAGACTGGTGTTTGTTAGCTAGGCTTCTGATTTTATTTTGAACTTCAAAGAGAATCCCACTTTCTCATTTGACTTTGATTGACAAAGGAAGAGCAATACAGGGGACCAAAGAAGGAAAATAAGCTTTACCATCCTCCTGAATTTGATATGTGTTTCTCTTCCACAGATGCTGCCTGACTAGCTGAATATTTCCAGCATGTGCAGATTTAGAGGTGGCACTGCTGCATAACAGTTAACACAAATCTATTTCAGTGCCAGTGACATGGGTTCAAATCTGGCCTCTGTCTGTAAGGAGATTGCATATTCTCCCCGTGAACGTGTGAGTTTCCACTGGTTGTTCTCGATTCCTTCCACATTTCAAGGATGTACAGATTAGTAGGTTATTTGGTCACATGTGCGTAACAAGGGTGGCAAAGGCTCATTGGGCTGGAATGGCCTGTTACCATGCTGTATCTCTAAAATAAAAAAACATTTAATGTTTCCATTTATATTTGTATTCCTTAATGCAAATACTACTTTGCCCTGCACTTACTACCTGTCTTTAATTGCCTGAGGGATTGGGTGGTGATCTGGCCACATCACATTGCTACCATCAGAAAGGGGGCATAGGAGCCTGAAGATACATACTCAACATTTCAGGACAAGTTTTTTCCCTTCGCTCATCAGATTTCTGAACAAGCAATGAACCAGCCTATGAACATTACCTTATGAATACTCTTCTCCTATTAGATTCATTCTTCTTCAGCCCTTTACCTTTTCCTCTGAAAAAAACTGTCTTGAATATACAGTATTAACTGGATCAGAGCCCTATAATAACTAGTATTTTCAACACTGTCTAATGATCAATAATGATGCCATGGGTAGAGAAAAGCAGATCCTATTGTGAATCAATTGATCTTTTGTTGGATATTTAACTTCAATCTCACTGAAGAATCTTCCCTCTTTGCCAGATGACCCCACTCTCAGATGACAAGCTAATATGAAGGCTTACATTTATTTCCCAGCACTCATCATCAATATGGCTGACCTTCTGCCTCATCTCCACTTCCCTGTATTATTGTCATTTTCCTTTATTTCCTCTTCATATCCAGAAATTAGCTTTAAATGAATATTGAACTGCTGGGTTGGAAAAACCGATTCTGCATCTTCTAAACGAAGAAATTTACACCTCTTATTTCCAAATGATTGTTGCCTACTCTAAAATTGTTCCCATTGTTCCAGAAACTCAGCCAGGGTAAATGCTCCCCTCCATCCACACTGTTAGGTCATTAAGAATTTAAGTTCCAGTGTGATCGTCTCCCATTGGTTTAGACTGTAGTTGTTCTCCACAGCTGTTTTCAGGAGGAAAACTGCACTCCATTAATGACAACTAAGCGGCCACTTTATTAGGTTCCTCATTTACATTCATTGTCTTTTGTTGCTGTAGCCCATCCACTTCAAGGTTCGATGTGTAGTGTGCTCAGAGATGCTCTTGTGCACAACATTGTGGTCACATGTGGTTATTTGATTTACCGTTGCCTTCCTGTCAGCTTGAACTAGTCTGACCATTCTCCTCTGACCTCTCTCATTAACAAGACAGTTGTGTCCACAGAACTGATGCTCATTAGATGATTTTTTTTTTGTACCATTCTTAATCTCTAGTGGCATGTGAAAATACTAGGAGATCAGCAGTTTCTGAGATACTCTATCCACTCCATCTGGCACCAACAATAATTCACTTAGGTCAAATTCACTTGGATCACAAGTCTTCCCCATTCTGATGTTTGGTCTGAACAACAACTGAACTTCTTGACCATGTCATTATGCATTGAGTTGCTGTCACATGATTGGCTGATTAGATGAGCAGGTGTACCTAATAAAGTGGTCATTGGGTGTATTTCCTTTTGTGTAAGGAAGCAGCCTGAATGTATCTCTGTGGAGTCTGCAGTCTCAGCTAGCTCCTATATAATTTCAGCAAGACGTGATTTCCTCTAATTGAATTCTGAAATAGAAGTCCACATGCAATTTCTCTTCCTAATTGCTTGCTTTTCTTGCATATCAACAGTGGCTTAGTACAAAGGATTGGCTGTACACTGGATTGGAGGGCATGTCTTATGAGGATAACCACATAAAGTAGGACTATTTGGAATGGTGGAGGATGACAGCTGACTTGATTGAGGTATAAGGTAAGAGGCATAGACAGAATGACAAAGGCTTTTTCCCAGAGTGGTAATTGCTTTTATGAGGGTGCTCAATTTTGAGGCGATTGGAGGAAAATATAGGGGGCATGTCAGAGGTAGGTTTTATAGAGCGGTGTGTGCTTGGAATGTGCTGCCAGGGAGGTGGTAGAAGCAGATACATTGGGGGCATTTAGGAAACTGTTAGATAGGCACATGGATGAAATGAAAATAGAGGGCTATGTAGAAGTTTAGATTGAACTTGGAGTGGGTTAAAAGATTGGTGCAACAATGTGGGCTGTAGGACTTGTACTGTACTGCTCTGTGTTCTACCAGCCCTACCCAATCTATTTACAGAAATAATCTATTCCATTTATTATATCAAATTTCATTCTGTCATATTCCACTGCCATGGTATCACCTGGTTTGTCGTTATTGCCTTGAGCATTCTTTACATACTCCTCTCTGCTTGTAGACCCATCTGGTTTTGTATCATCAGTGAGATGATTTTGCAAGGTCTGAGGGGATAGGTTTTCCCCCATTGGACAATGCTTTATTGGATATCATTATGGATAAAACATCAGTAAGACCCTAATGTATGAACTTTCATCAGAAAGTTAAGCAGAAGTCTAGGCTGCCTTCAGCAGTAATGTTGCTGAGGGAGTTTGCATCAATGGAGGTACCATATTTCCAAAAGAACAATCCAACAATATTCCATCAGATTCCATGGCACAACTTTGAGAAGCTGAGTCCTTCCTACTGTAGGAAAATGGACAGTTAACAGTTGGATTCAAACCTTTGATCTGGACTGCGTCCAGATGAAGTATCTTGGCCAAAATATCAGCCATCAATTCTCTTCAACAGATGCTGTCTGACCTGCCAGTTGCTCTGGCAGCTTGTTCAGTCCAGATTCCAGCATTAGCAGCCTCATGTCTGAGTAATTCCTGGTTGTTTTCCCCAAATATAACATTAATAACAAAAATAATCCATGTATCGTTGTTAGTGGAAGCTTATTGTGCACAGTTACTCTTTCCTGTATTAGTCTTTTAGAAATATTTCAGCTGTAAAGACCTTTGGGAACATCATGTAATCATGAAAGGACATAAACAGGATTTACTGTCAAATGGTATTATCACATTGACAGAATTTCCTGCCAGAGAGACCAATTTCTCCCAATGAATAATGTCATGATCACCTCATTCACTTCAATTGGATCAGCCTTCAATCAGAAGTCAGCTTCCGCCAATCAGACTTCAGGATTAGCCCCCAAATTCTGGCTTTACCCAAGTGAAATAGTTTACATTTTTCTGTCGATGTCACTTTCATGACCTGTTTGTTGCCCTTAAGACTTGGTGAGTTACCTTAGTGATCATCTGCTTTATGAAAGTGATCCCTCCATGCTATTGGGAAGGGTTCTCCAGGATTTGGGCACTCCTGAATGAAGCTGTCCTGTTCTGAATCCAAGAGTTCTGGTGGAGACGGGCTTCATATCAATGAAATTGAAGAGTTATTACAATAGACAATAGGTGCAGAAGTAGACCATTCGGCCCCTCGAGTCTGCACCGCCATTCTGAGATCATGGCTGATCATTCACTATCAATACCCAGTCCCTGCCTTGTCCCCATATCCCTTGATTCCCCTATCCATCAGATATCTATCTAGCTCACCATAGGAACTCCACTTCCTTGATTGTACCCTTTTTGTTTCCAGTGTTCATTAAATGAAATGCTGGAAATACTCAAGTTGGTCAATGTCTGTGGCAAAACTTAGTACTTCAGTTTGGTGGTCATTCATCAGAATTAGGAAAATGAAGTCAGAGTGGGTGAATAGAAAGAACAAAGAAGGGCTGAAACATCGACTGACAAGTGGTGTTGGGCTGGATGAGGATGATAGGCTTGACAATAACTGAATTGTCATTGGGAGAAGGGAAATATGAAATGCCAGAGGAGTATAAAGAATCTGGAAAATGTGACATAGAGTGGACTAATTGTTAAACATCATGAGTTCTGAGGGCTGCAGGTAAAGTTGGAAGTCTTTACCAATAAGACTTCTCTTGTTGGGAAATAAGGAACTGTCCACAAACTTGAGGAAACGGTGTAAGCCGAAGTCAGAAGTGTGAATTGGATGGACAATTAACGAGGCAGGAGACTGGAAGCTTTGTCATCCCTGTGGACTGAGGGCAGATACCTAATTAGCATTCAGTTTTTCCAAACTGGATAGAGTGCCAAACACAATAAATTGTAAGCATCTAAGTAAATTGGTATTTCACTCAGTAATTTTCCCCATATCCTTAAGTTCATTGAATATAGTGGTGATTCTGCATTGTACTCAGTTCACCAGTTTGTTTGTGAAGCTAAGTGATTCCAAAAGGGTGAAACTCTCTTCTTCACCTAGTTTTGCAGGCCTATCTGCAATCAGATGAAGTATATCCTCATTGTTTCTTCCCCCCTTGTCCAGTCCTGGGCCAAATACATCTACTCAATACCTGATATGGTGCAGGGCATTATAAATGTCATCATTCAATAAAGTATTTTTGAGGCCAAGATGTACTCATCTGAATTCTATTCTATTGCACAAGAGGAAACATCTGACATCCTGCAGACCATTAATAGATGCACTTCCTGAAGATACCATCTCTAAATCCTGTTGATAATGTCAATCATCCTTTTGATGCTGTTATTCTTGTCTACAGGCGAAGTGAAATGTCACACAGCCTTGTTCAAGCTGACAGCTGTTAGGAAATTGCTCTGGGTATCAAACTGAAATTGTTCACTGGCACGAAGACTATAATCTGATGTCACCAAAGACTCTTGGTGGAGAACATCCTGATGCAGTGTTGTACTGTGGCTCCAGTGCACAGGATTACAAGGAACTGCACAGGGTTGTAGACTCAGCATGTCCATCAGGTACAATCCTCTCTGCAATGGGGACATCTTCCAGAGATGGTGTCTCAAGAGTGCAGCATCCATCGTTAAGGACTGTGACTATTCAGGACATGTCCTCTTCTCATTCCACCCACCAAGGAGGAGGTACAGGAACCTGATGTCCGACACACAACAATTTAGGGAACAGCTTCCCTTCTGCCAAGAAAGAATGTACCTATTGGGCAGAAGATGCAAAAGCCTGAAAGCATGTACCACCAGGTTCAAGGACGGCTTCTGTCCCACTGTTACCAGGCTTTTGAAGGATTGCTTGTACGATAAGATGGTCTTTGGCTTCACAATCTATGTTGTTATGATCCTGCACTTTATTGTTTACCTGCATTGTACTTTTTTAGAAGCGTTTACACTTTATTCTGCATTGTCATTGTTTTACCTTATCCTACCTCAATGCACTGTGTAATTATTTGATCAGTATGAACAGTATACAAGACAAGCTTTTCACTGGATTGTAGTATGTGTGACAGTAATATACTAATACTAGTTTCTGAATAGTACATGAATACTACCTTGTTGTCCTTTTGCTCTATTTTGTAACTTGTAGTAATGTTGGTCTTCACACTGTACTATTGCCACAAAGCAACAACGTCATTTCAACATGACAATGATGGAAAACCTGATTCTGCAATTTAATGGCAACATTTACTTTGCATCCTTCATTCTGCATAAAGGCAGGCACACTTCTCCATCTTGAGCTCAGTGGTATGAGCCAGGACCACATTTCGGAAACCTGATCACTTGGCTGTCCTTCTCCTACCTACATATCGGCAGAGGCTAAACAGCAAGGGCCAGAGATTACGACAACAAAGAGGTTATCTTGAGGGGCAGAGGAGTGGCTGTGGGATTGCTAGCAGTCAGTGGACTGGGCCATGGATCTGAATGAATACACCACAGTGGTCACAGACATTATAAAAAAATCATAGATGAATGTGTCCTCACAAAATCATTCAGTCTTCCCCAACCAGAAGCACTAGATAAATCATGAGATCCATAATTTACTGAGGACCAGATCAAATGCGTCCAAGTCTAGTGATTAAGAATGATACAATGATCTCTGAAAAGCCATCTCATAGGCAAAGTGGAAATTCATTGAATCAATGAAGGATGCTCAACAGCTATGAAAGGGCTTGAGTAATATCAACTGTTATAAAGCAACATCAAGTGACATGGGCAGGGCTTCACTTCCAGATGAGCTCAATGGCTTCTATGATGACTTTGACCATCAAAATCTGGAGGAAACATCACAACATCCCACAGCCCCCAACGACCCTGTGATTTCAGTTTCTGAGGCTGACATGAGAGCATCCTTCAGGAGGGTGAATCCAAGGAAAGCATCCAGCTCAAACGGGGTACCTGGCTGAGTGCTAAATATCTGGCTGGAGAGTTTACTGAGATCTTTAAACTCTTGCTTCGGCAGTCTGAAGAAATCACCTACTTCAACCAGTCTTCAATTGCCTAGAAAAACACGATAACCTGCCTCCATGTCTACCATCCAGTAGCACTTATATCCACAGTGAAGAAGTGTCTTGAAGGGTTGGTGATGGAAAATATCAATTCCATTCTGAGAAATTGCTTGGATCTGTTCCAATATGCCTACTGGCACAACAGGTACACAGCAGATGCCATCTTGTTGGCTCTTCACTCAACCCTGGAGTATCTGGCCAGCAAAGCTGCACCCATCAGATTGCACTTCACCAACTACAGCTTGGCCTTCAATAATATCATAACCTCAAAGTTAATCAGTAAGTTTCAAGGTCTCAGCACCTCCTTGTGCATTTGGGTTCTCGATTTCCTCACTTGTAGACCCCAGTCAGTTCCAATTGGCAGCAATATCTCCTATGCAATCTCCATCTGCACAGTTGCACCACAAGGCTGTGTGCTTAACCTACCCCCGCACCCCTCCCCCTCAGCTCTACTCTCTTTACACCAGACTTTGTGGCTAAGCTGCAGCTCTAGAGCCATATTCAAGTTTGCTGATGACACGACTCTCATCGTAGGTGGAATCAAATGTGGAGCTGAATTAGCATGTAGGAGGGAGATTGAAAATCTGGTTGAGTGTTGCCATAACAACAACTTCTTACTCAATGTCAGCAGGACCATGGAACTGACTTCTGGAAGAGGAAACCGGAAGTCCATCAGTAAGCCCCCATTGGGAGATCAGAGGTGGAGAAGGTCAGCAACATTAAATTCCTCAGCGTTACAACTTCAGAGGACCTTTTCTGGGCCCATCATGCAAGAGCAGTTATGAGAAAAGCACGGCAGAGCCTCTACTTCCTTAGGAGTTTGCATAGATTCAGCATGACTTGTAAAACTTCGACAAACTTCTGTATATGTGTGGCAGATAGTATATTGATCAGCTGTACCACAGCCTGGTAATGAAACACCAATGCCCTTGGTCGGAAAATCCTACAAAAAGTAGACACAGCCCAGCCCAAAACAAGTAAAGCCCTTCATTTCACTGAGCACATCTACACAATGTTTTGTCACAGGAAAGCAGCATCCATCGCCAGGGACCCCCACTACCCAGGGCGTGTTCTCTTCTCATTGCTGCCATCAGGAAGAATGTACTCATGAACCTCAGGACTCACTCCACCAGGTTCAGGAACAGTTATTGCCCCTCAACCACCAGACTCTTGAACCAAAGTGGATAACTTCACTTGCCCCATCATTGAACTGTTCCCACAACCTATAGACTTCATCTCAGGTTCTCTACTTATTGTTTATTTATTTATTTCTTTTTTGGTCTTTTGTATTTGCACAGTTTGTTGTCCTTTACACACTGGTTGTCTGCCCTGTTGGGGGAGGCCTTTCATTGATTCTATTCTGATCTTTGGTTTTTACTGAGTATGCCCACAAGAAAACATCTCAGGATTGTATATGGTGACATACTATGTCCTTTGATAATAAATTTACTTTGAACCTTGTGTGAGTAATTCAGGATTGTTTAGTGAACAATTAAATCTCAATATCTGCCAATGCTCACTTACAATTCACACTTTTTTTTTCAAGCTTCAACACGATGAAAAGAGAGCAAAGAAAATTTACAATAATGTTGCCTGGACTTGAGGATGTAATTCGTCAGGAAAAGTTGAATAGGTTAGGACTTTATTCCCTGCCATGAGGAGAGATTTGATAGTATACAAATTTATTACAGGCTCAGATAGGGTAAATGCATGCAGGCATTTTTCCACTGAGGTTTAGTGACTCTGGAATTAGAAGTCACTGGTTAAGAGTGAATGGTGAAATATTTGAGAAGAACATAAGGGAGAAGTTCTTCACTCAGAAGATGATAAGAGTGTGGAACAAGCTGCCATCAGAAGTGATGGGTGAGGGTTTGATTTTAACATTCAGAGAGCAAATTAGATGAGTACGTGGCTGGGCTTGGTATTGAGGGCTATGGTCCAGCTGTAGGTTGATGGGTCTAGGCATTATAATGGTTTGGCACAGACTAGATGGGCTGAAGGACCTGTTTCTGTGCTGCATTCTATGACTATATAATCCAGAGTTCCAACACCTGCAGTTTACCCTCTTCAATTCTCTTATATGGCAACTAACTCAGTTTCTGTATCAGAGATGCTTCCAGCATCTTCTGTTCATTATGTGGGATTTCATTTAATTTCCTGACTATTTAACTTTGTCATATTTGTTTTATAATTTTAGTGAGATAATAAATGTATATTAAAATGGAAGGTAATGGGTAGATGGGGCTGTTGGCCAGATATCAATGTTTTTCTCTTTCTCCACTGACTGATTTCCTACTGTCAGATTGTTTAAAGGAAGCAATTATTTTGTATACAGCATTATCAGTAACTTGCAGAAGTAACATTAGGCAAATTCTCATTTTTAAAACATATTTCATGATAATGTTTGTGGTATTCATGGCTAGATACAGTATGTTTGATTATAACCAGTATGTGGGTGAGTTCATGAAATAAGAATTGTAACAAGCATGTAAAACAATTACGACATTTGTAAGTATGGAAAAATGTTTCTCCCTCATACAGAAATCTGTGCAGAGTTCTCAAGCACAACCTGTAGTGCCTTTTACCTTGACATCAAAGCCAATGCTGTCAATATTGTAATACATCAGAATCAGAATCTGGTTTATTATCACCAGCATGTGACACGAAATTTGTTAAACTTAGAAGCAGCAGTTCAATGCTACACATAATCTAGCAGAGAAAAACAAATAAAATTAAAATAATAATAAATAAACAAGTAAATCAACTACATGTATGTATATTGAATAGATGTAAAAAAACATGCAAAAACTGAAATACTGTCTTTTAAAAAAAGTGAGGTAGTGTCCAAAGCTTCAAAGTCCATTTAAGAATCAGATAGCAGAGGGGAAGAAGCTGCTCTTGAATCGCTGATTGTGTGCCTTCAGGCTTCTATATCTCCTACCAGATGGTAACAGTGAGAAAAGGGATGCCTTGGGTGCTGGAGGTCTTTAATAATGGATGCTGCCTTTGTAAGACACCACTCCCTAAAGATTTCCTGGGTACTTTGTAGGCGAGAGCCCAAGATGGAGCTGACTAGATTTACAACCTTCTGCAGCTTCTTTTGGTCCTGTGCATTATCCCCTCCATACCAGACAGTGATGCAGCCTGTCAGGATGCTCTCCACGGTACAATGATAGAAGTTTCTGAGTGTATTTGTTGACATGCCAAATCTCTTAAAACTCCTAATAAAGTATAGCCGCTGTCTTACCTTCTTTATAACTACTTAGATATGTTGGGACCAGGTTAGACCCACAGAGAGCTTGACACCCAGGAACTTGAAGCTGCTCACTCTCTCCACTTCAGATCCCTCTATGAGGATTGATATGTGTACCTTTGTCTTACCCTTCCTGAAGTCCACAATCAGCTCTTTCGTTTCACTGACGTTGAGTGTCAGGTTGTTGTTGTGGCACCACTCCACTAGTTGGCGTATCTCACTCCTGTACGCACTCTCATCACCACCTGAGATTCTACCAACAATGGTTGTATCATCAGCAAATTTGCAGATGGAATTGAGCTATGCCTAGCCACACAGATTATGTGTATATGGAGAGTAGAGCAAAGGACTAGGCACAAATCCTTGAGGTGTGCCAGTGTTGATCGTCAGTGAGGAGGATATATTATCACAAATTCGCACAGACTATGGTCTTCTGGTTATTAGGAAGTAGAGGATCCAATTGCAGAGGGAGGTACAGAGGCCCAGGTTCTGCAACTTCGCAATCAGGATTTTGGGAATGATGGTATTGTGAAACTTGCTATCAACTTGGACACAGCAAGAGTCTATAGACCATAAGACATAGGGGCAGAGTTAGGCCACACACTCTCTCAGGTCTGCTCCAGCATTAGATCATAGCTGATTTATTTTTCCACTTAACCACATTCTCCTCCCTTTTCCCTGTAACCTTTGACATCCTTACTAAAGAATTTATCAGCGTCCCTTTAACTATACTCAATGGCTTGTCTTCCCTGGCTGTCTGTGGCAAGGAATTCCAGCTTCGACACCCAATTCTGTCATCAATTGTAAAAGGACATCTTTGTATTCTGAAGCTGTGCTCTCTGCTTCTAGATTCCCCAACTATTGAAAACATCCTCTTGTTACCCACACTAGCTAAGCCTTAAAACCTGCTGAATGTTTAAATGATAAGCCCCTCATTCTTCTCAACTGTCTCTGAGTATAAGCCTAGAAATCAACCCTTTCATTCTCAAACCTCATCTGAACCCGAGAAAAGGCACTATGGAAAGGCTGAAATTTTAATATACCATGAAATTGAATTTTCCAAATGGTTGGCATCTAACACATGCAGTCCTCCCCACAACCTCCCCCCCACCCCAAAACACTCACTTGGGCCCTGTCCCCATGCTCCTGCATCCAGCTTATCATATTGTTCCCCCCCACCACCCCGCCACCACACACACTCACTTAGGCACTTGGGCCCTGTCCTGTGCTTCTTGATACCCAGGGCCCTGTTCCCACAGATCTTCGGGATCTAATCCCATGCCTCCTTACTTGGGTGATGCATATGCTCATTGTTTGAGGATGTTGTGTTTCATAACTTCAAAACATTAAATTAATTCAACGAAAGACATGGGAGTCCAAAATACGGGTGTATTTGGTCTTTACTTTAAGTGAAATGTCTGTATATCACATGGCAATGTGATGACATATGCAATTAATGTATTTTTACATATAATACGTAATGAATCATTTAAATTAACAACATTGCTTAATCAAACTATATACAAGATTACTCAAATACAACTTAAATATTAAATACACAACTCATCCCTGCTTAGCTATAAACTCCAGCTCAATAGAGAATGCATCTCAGCTATATATATAGAATACTACATAACACAACTACTACATTTGGACATCCACAGCACTGTCAAATTTTAAATAGTCCGGTTCAGGTTTAAAGATTTAATTGCTGTGGAGGGTTTCGTACTCTTGTGGGATGAAGTCTTTATTGATAAGGGTGATCACTAGTAAAACCTGTGTCTGTGCAACAATCTCAGGTTCTGGGGCTGGTTGCAGGAGTTGGCACTGAGATTGCAGCAAGTGGTTCTGACAGCTCTGGACACTTTTCTTCTCCTTCCTTCTTCTTCTAGTTGGCATGTCCTGATCTTGGGAAGATGCATTCGGGTCACTCGTGTATTCTCTTATTAACCTTTCTATTGCTCCCTTATGATCTGATCTCTCCTCTCGGTTTCCTCATTCACAACATCATGTGGCGATTCCTTTGTTTTCATATCTCCTTTCATTTTGGCCTTCCATTCATCCAGCTGAGCTTTAGTGTTTGCATCTACATTTACGAGCAGCTTTTTGTCTCCCACTTGAAGTTCTTGCAATAACCATGATGCTTACAGAGTAGAGTCTGGTTCTTTATAGTCAGAAAATCTGAACACTTGCAACTTTCCTGAAGCTCCTTGAACTCTCTTCCAGCTTAAAAGCAAGCCACATTTTGCAAGGAACTGCTTGATTAACATATCAGAAGCTTTCACAGACATGTTGCCTACATAAACTGTTGTATTCAGATCACTTCTTTCATCACTTTCACACTTCCTCTGAGTAGCGTGGTCCTTCCTTGGTCCAATATACTTTCCAAGCAAGTCACAGAGTTTGGTACCATCACCTATTGGTCCTCTATTAGGCAGTAGTTCATCGTGTTCAGCAATTGTGGCATCTAGCACCTTTCTGAATTCACTTTCATATGTCTTCATTGTGGGGGATGTGGTATGCAAATTGTGGATGGATTGTCAATTAAATTCTAGTTGTCTCAGCCAAACACAACCTTTCCTTGCTCCTCCTCCTATTTTACCACATACAAGCTCAATATGGCTTGTTGGTTGTTGTGTTTCCCTGTTACAGATGTCATTCCCACAGGAGCTATCTTTTCTCCAGTATAAGTTCTTAGCTGAAGGCTTCAGTTAGTATCTTTGAAATGCTTCTCAAGCATTTTGTGGAATGACTAAAACAGCCAAACCAGCATCCAATTCCATTTTAATTAATTTGCTGTTCACTTCTGGTGTAAGCCATATTGCTTGTCTATTGCTAATTTTCACACAGTAAATCTCAAGCCTACACAATTCCATATCAGACTCATCATTATCATATTTTTCATCAACAGCTTGCAGATTAGTGCTCTTCTTGAAATTGCAACTTGACAGTTTAGTATTTTCTCTTCTCTTAGCAGTCCATCTGTTTTGGTCTGTCCAGCATGCTCTTTGTATGTGACCTACTTGGTTACATTTCTGCAAGTTTTGCCTTTAAATCTGCATTTGTTTAGTGTATATGAGCTCCTGCCATAACAGTAACACAATTTGTTCAGCCAGGCTGCTCTTTGTTTAGATGCTGCAACTCTATTCACACTCACTTTCATTCCTGACTGCAATCAATTGTTCTCTGCTTACAGTTTCCATTGAAACAGCAATTTCCACTGCTCTTTTAAATGTAATGTCTTCCGTTAGGAGACATTTTTGAATGCTTTATTTAAGGTTCCACAAATGATCTCTCAGTAGATCATTAAGCCTATTGCCAAACTGGTAATGTTCAGGCAATCTCTTTAATTCAGCCATGTATGCTGAAATGGATGCCTCTTTCTTTTCATTCCACATGTGAAACCTAAAGCGTTCTGAAATCAATAATGACTTTATTTCTAAATTATTTTATTTCTGCATTATTTTGACAATATCAAGATAGCTCATTTCTGATGGTTTGGTTGGAGCAGAGAAATTTTGAAGTAAACTTCATGTCTTTAAACCCAATGCACTGAGCAAAAGTGGCACTCAATTTTCATTGGCTGTTTCATTTGCTTCAAAATACTGTTCCAATACTCAGTATAGATGAGTCATTACCCATTGTGTGATCAAACCGGTCAATCTTTCCGATGTATCTAGCCATTTCTGCTCTTTTTTAAAATGATTATTATCACACAGTACTTGCTTTTTATGAACCTGTAATCCTTCCTTTTACAGACTTTTTAAAAAACTTGATCATGTCTTCCCTTCTAAAGAACATGTGCTGCTTTGTTTCGATGTCTGTGCATTTGATTTTATTTTGAATATCTCACAGCACTTTAACAGGTCAGTAGCTGTGTTGGGGTTGTTTTAAAAATACCTTGTTGCCAATGTTAAGTTTTATAACTTCAAAGCATTCAATTCAAAGGGAGTCTGAAAATATTGGTGTACTTCGTCTTCACTTTAAGCGAGGCATGTGTGTATCACATGCCAGTGTGATGACATATTCAATGAATGTATTTTTACACATAAACAGTAATTAATGATTTAGATGAACAAGAATGATTAATCAAACATATATATATATATATATATATATATATATATATATATATATATAATCTCCATCCCTCTTGCTTCAGAAGCCTTCCTTCCATTGGAGCTTCTGCAGATGCTGGAGAAGAACTTGAGAAATACATTAAAAATTCTGGAAGAATTCAGCAAGTCAGGCCCAAAGCTCATCCCAAGCATGGAGGTTTACTTGCCTCCATAGATGCTGCCTGACCACTGTGGTTCCTCTAGCATTTTGCGTGTCTTGTCCTACACAGGAGTACTCAGTCCCACTGTAGTCAGTCTTTAAGGCACACTTCTCTTGAAACTATTGAATCTAAAAGTACATCTCACAAGTACTGCTTGAGATAGCTCTCCAGTATGTGGCAAAGCTATTAACAAAATGCATAATTTCCATCTCATTATTCTGTAATTTGCATGCCATCCTTGACTGGCAGGTGACAGATTGTACTGGTATAATTTGCACTGGAGATAAAGGTCATAATTACATGCAGAAAAGTTCGTCTGGAATCAAGTTATTGGAAAGTGCAGAACACTTCAAAGTAATTTTCCATTAAATTATGGGGCCAGTTCCTCGAACCCTTTGTTACACACTCTGCAGATTAAAATCCACCAGTAGAATGCAACTTTTATTTCCATCCTCCTTAATCGAGATTTCAAAACAATTTCCATAGCAAAGCTGAAATCAAAACATGAAATTCTCAACAGGACAGACAGCATCTGGGAGAAAACTCCTGCAGTCACAGAAAGATGATACAAACTCCATGCACAATATTGGAGGATAGAACTGAACATGATTGCTGTCCAACTCTTGACAGTGTCATCTCAATACAGCTCACATGAGAACCAAAAATTTAGTGCTGATAACTTTAGGTATTATTGAGGGGGACAACCTATTGGGGGGGGGGAAGCCACTGTGACTGGATCTCTGGCACTGAATCTGGTGCTGTAACTCATAGGAGCAGAGAGATGAAGAGGACTGTAGTGTTGAGAGGAGATTCCTTAGTCAGAGGAGCAGAGACTAGGTTCTGTGGGCGCAATAGACACCCGGATGGTACGTGGCCTCCTGGTGCTAGGATCAGGGATGTCTCTGATCATGTCCGTGGCATGCTCAAGGGCAAGGTTGAGCAGCCAGAAATCTTGGTATATTGGCACCAATGACATAGGAGACAAGATAAGAAGGATCTGAAGAGAGATTTTAGGGAGCTAGGTAGAAAGCTGAAAAAGAGGACGTCCAGGGTGGTAATCTCTGGTTTGCTGCCTGTGCTGTGTAACAGTGAGGGTAAGAATAGGATGAGTTGGCAGGTGGCTGAGAAACTGGTGCTGGGAGCTGGGTTCAGATTTGTGGATGACAGGGATCTCTTCTGGGGAAGGTATGGCCTGTACAGAAGGGACAGGTTACATCTGAACCCAAGAGGGTCCAATAACCCTGTGGGCAGGTTGCTAGTGTTGTTAGGGTAGATTTATGCTAATTTTGCAGGAGGAGCAGTAGCACTGAAGATGACGTAGTTGGTTTACAAATGGAGACAATGTGTAATTGGATTCCTGGTAAGGAGAGGCTGATAATAGGGCAAAATTGCAATCAACAGAAGGAGTGGCAACATAAAAGGTGGACAAAACTGGAAAGGGTGAATAGAGGACTGAAGGTGTTATATTTGAATACATGTAGTATATGGAATAAGGTCAATGAGCTTTTGCAGATTGGCATATATGATGTTGTCGGCATCACTGGATCATGGCTGAAAGAAGATTATATCTGTGAGATTAATGTCCAAGGCTACATATTGTATCGAAAGGACAGGCAGAAAGGCAGAGGGGGTGGTGTTGTTCTATTGGTAAAAAATGAAATCAGATCATTAGAAAGAGGTGACAAAGAGTTTTGAATCATTGTGGACAGAGCTAATAAACTGCAAGGGTAAAAAGACCCTGATGGGAGATAAATACAGACCCTCAAACAACAGTAAGGATGTGGTCTACAAGTTACAGCAGGAGACAGAAAATCCAAGCCAAAAGGGAAATGTAACAATAGTCATGTGGAATTTCAATATTTAGATGGATTGAGAAAATCAGGTTGGTGCGAGATTCCAAGAGGGGGAATTCCTAGAATGCCTATGAGATTACTTTTGAGAGCAGCTCATGGTTGAGCCCACTAGGGGATCAGCTATTTTGGAGTGGTTGTTGTGCAATGAGCTGGAGTTGATTAGAGAGTTCAAGGTTAAAGAACCCTAAGGGGTAGTTTTGGTCTCCAGGTTTAAGGAAGGACATTCTGGCAATTGAGGAAGTGCAGCGTAGATTCACTAGGTTGATTCCTGGGATGGCAGGGCTGTCTTACGCAGAGAGATTGGAGAGATTGGGCTTGTACACACTGGAATTGAGGAGATTGAGAGGGGATCTGATTGAAACGTTTAAGATAATTAAAGGATTTGATAGGATTGAGGCAGGAAATATGTTCCAGATGTTGGGAGAGTCCAGTACCAGAGGGCATGGATTGAGAATAAGAGGTCAGTTATTTAAAACAGAGTTGAGGAAAAACTTCTTCTCCCAGAGAGTTGTGCAGGTGTGGAATGCACTGCCTCGGAAGACGGTGGAGGCCAATTCTCTGGATGCTTTCAAGAAGGAGCTAGATAGATATCTGATGGATAGGGGAATCAAGGGATATGGGGACAAGGCAGGGACTGGGTATTGATAGTGAATGATCAGCCATGATCTCAGAATGGTGGTGCAGACTCGAGGGGCCGAATGGTCCACTTCTGCACCTATTGTCTATAATATGATTGAATTCATCCTGAAATTTGAGAAGGAGAAGCTAAAGTCAAATGTATCAATATTATAGTGGAGTAAAGGGAATTACAGAGGCATGAGAAAGGAGTGGGCCAAAATTGATTGGAAAACAACAGTGGCAAAGCTGCAGGCTGGAATTTCTGGAATTTCTGGAAGCAATTTGGAAGGAACAGGATATATACGCAGTATCCCAATGGAGAATAGGTATTCTCAAGGCAAGATGACACAACCATGGCTAACAAGAGAAATCAAAGCTAACATAAAAGCCAACGAGAGGGCATATATTAGAGCAAAATTTAGTGGCTGTTAGAGGATTGGGAAGCTTTTAAAAACCAACCGAAGGCAACTAAAAAGTCATTAAGAAGGTAAAGATGGAAAATGAAAGTAAACTAGCAAATAGTAATAAAGAGGATACCAAAAGTTTCTTCAGATAAGTGTAAGAGACAGGTGAAAGTGGATGTTGGAAAACAATACTAGAGAGGTAATAATTGGGGGGGGGGGGAACCGTGGATGAACTGAGTAAGTGTTTTGCACCAGTCCTCGCTGTGGAAGACACTAGCAGTATAGTGGAAGTTCCAGGTGATGGGGTCATGAAGAGTGTGAAATTACCATTACTAGGGAGAAGGTTCTTGGGAAACTGAAAGGTCTGAATGTAGATACAGTAAGTCACCTGGACCAGATGGTGTACACTCTAGGTTTTTGAAAGAGATGGCTAAAGAGATTGTGGTGGCATTAGTAATGGTCTTTTAAAAAAATCACAAGATTCTGGAATGGTTCTGGAAGATTGGAAAATTGCAAATGTCTCTCCAAGAAGGGAGAGAGGCAGAAGAAAGTAAATTATAGGCCAATTAGTCTGACCTCAGTGGTTGGGAAGATGCTGGAGCTGATTGTTAAGGTTTCAGGGTACTTGGAGGCACATAATAAATAGGCATTAGTCAACATGATTTCCTCAAGGGAAAATCTTGCCTGACATAGCTGTTGGAATTCTCTGAACCAATAACAAGTAGGATAGACAAAGGAGAACTGGTTGATGTTGTGTACTTGAATTTTCAGAAGATCTTTGACAAGGCTGCTTAACAAGCTATGAGCCCGTGGTATTACAGGAAAGATTCTAACATGGATAAAGCTGTGGCTGATTGGCAGGAGGCAACGAATGAGAACAAAGGGATCCTTTTCTGGTTGGATTATGGTGGCTAGTGGTGTTCCAGAGGGGTCTGTGTTGGAACTGATTCGTGTTACGTTATATGTCAATGATTTGCATGGCACAATTGATGGCTTTGTTGCAAAGTTTGCAAGCAATACGAAGATAAGTGGAGGAGCATGTAGTTTTGAGGAAACAGGTTAGACAGATTCTTTTAGACACCTTAGCAGAATGAACAAAGAAGGGCAGATGGAAACTATCAGGAGGTGTATGGTCATGCACTTTGGTAGAAGAAATGGAAGTGTGACTATTTTCCAAATGGAGAGAAAATGAAAAAATTATGCAGCACGAAAGAATTTGGGAGTCCTTGTGCAGAACACCCTGAAGGTTAATTTGCGGCTTGAATCTGTCAGGTGGAAGGCAAACACAAAGTTAGCATTCATTTGAAGATGTCTAGAATATAAAAACAAGGATGTAATGCTGAGACTTTATAAACACTGGTGAGCCCTCACTTGGAGTATAGTGAGCAGTTATTGGTACAGTTAAAGGCAATCACACACTGCAGGAAAGTCAGCCTCTGATTCCTTATGCCATGTGCTGAAACTGTCAAGGATTCAAAGGAGGTTCACATAAATTATTTCAGGATTGACTGGTTTGTCATATGAAGAGCTTTTGATGTCAATGGGGCTATGTTCACTGGAATTCAGAAGAATGAGGAGCGACCTAATTGAAAACTATCAGATGGTGAAAGGCCTTGATAGAGTAGATGTGGAGAGGATGTTTCCTATGGTAGGAGCATCTAAGACCAGAGCACAGAGTCTCAGAATAGAGGGGTGTCCATTTGGAAACATAGAAACATAGAACACCTACAGCACAATACAGGCCCTTCAGCCCACAAAGCTGTGCTGAACATGTTCTTACCTTAAAAATTACCTAGGTTACATATAGCCCTGTATATTTCTGAGCTCCATGTACCTGTCCAGGAGTCTCTTAAAAGACCCTATCATATCCACCTTTGCCACTGTCACCGACAGCCCATTCCATGCATTCACTACTCTCTGCATAAAAATCTTACACCTGTCATCTCCTCTGTACCAACTTTCAAGCACCATAAAACTGAGCCCTCTTGTGCTAGCCATTTTGGCCCTAGGAAAATGCCTCTGATTATCCACATGATCAATTCCTTTCATCATCTTATACACCTCTCACCCTCCGTCACTCCAAGGGAAAAGGCCGAGTTCACTCAACCTGTTCTCATAAGGCATGCTCCCCAATCCAGGCAACATCCTTGTAAATCTCCTCTGCATCATTTCTATGGTTTCCACATCCTTCTTATAGTGAGGTGACCGGAACTGAGCCCAGTACTCCAAGTGGGGTCTGACCAGGGTCCTATATAGCTGCAACATTACCACTCGGCTCCTAAACTCATTCCCACGATTGATGAAGGCCAAAGCACTGAATGCTTTCTTAACCATAGAATCAACCTGCACAGCAGCCTTGAGTGTCCTATGGACTTAGACCCCAAGGTCTTACCATTAATACTATATTCTGTCATCATAGTTGACCTACCAAAATAAACCACTTCACACTTGTCTGTGTTGAACTCCATCTGCCACTTCTCAGCCCAGTTTTGCATCCTATCAATGTCCCACTATAACCTCTGACAGCCCTCCACACTATCCACAACACCTCCAACCTTTGTGTCACCAGCAAATGTACTAACCCATCCTTCCACTTCTTTATCCAGGTCATTTATAAAAATCCGAAGAGTAGGGGTCCCAGATCAGATCCCTGAGGCACACCACTGGTGACCAACTTCCAGGCAGAATATGACCCTCCTACACCCACTCTTTGCCTTCTGTGGGCAAGCCAGTTCTGGATCCACAAAGCAATGTCCCTTTTGATCCCATGCCTCCTTACTTTCTCAATAAGCCTTGCATGGGGTACTGTGTCAAATGCCTCACTGAAATCCATATACACTACATCTACTGCTCTACCTTCATCAATGTATTTAGTCACATCCTCAAAAAATTCAATCAGGCTTGTAAGGCACGACTTGCCTTTCACAAAGCCATGTTGACTACTCATAATCATTTTATACCTCCCCAAATGTTCATAAATCCTGCCTCTCTGGATATTCTCCATCATCTTACCAATGACTGAAGTAAGACTCACTGGTCTATAATTTCCTGGGCTATCTCTACTCCCTTTCTTGAATAATGGAATAACATCTGCAACCCTCCAATCCTCAGGAATCTCTCCTGTCCCCATTGATGATGCAAAGATCATCACCGGAGGCTCAGCAATCTCCTCCCTCGCCTCCCAAATTAGCCTGGGGGACATCTCATCTGGTACTGGTGACTTATCCAACTTGATGCTTTCCAAAAGCTCCAGCACATCCTCTTCCTTAATATTGAAATGCTCAAGCTTTTCAGTCTGCTGTAAGTCATTCCTACAATTGCCAAGATTGCTATCTGTAGTGAATACTGAAGCAAAGTATTCATTAAGTACCTCTGCTATTCAGAATGGAGATAAGGAGGAATTTCTCTATCCAGACTGTTGTAATTTGTTGCCACAGGCAGCTGTGGAGACCAAGTCTCCATGTGTATTTTTTGTAAAGTCTGATAGATTCTTGATTGTCAGTACATGAAGGGATATGGGGGAGGCAGGAAACTGGGACTAATGGAAAAATAGATTAGTTATTTAGCCATGATTAAATGGTGAAGCAGACTGCATAAGTCAAATGGCCTAATTCTGCTCCTATATCTTATGGTCTTATAAACTTTGACTTGAAAATTATCAGATTGATTCAATCTCCATCCTTAAATTCTTTACCTCTGCCTCCCTGCCTCTATGGTATTGGTATATTTTTGTTGGATGTACCCAGATAACGATAAGCATGTCTTACATACTGCTCATATTGTTCAGATCATTACACAACATGTTCAGGTAGGAAAAGGTAAAACAATAACAATGCAGAAAAAATGTAAGAACTAGAGAAGAAGTGCAGTGCAGATAAATATTAAAGTGCGATCATAATGAGGTTGATTGATGTCACGAGTCAATTTATTGTAAAGCGGTCTGTGCAAGAGTCTGATAACAGCTGGATAGAAGCTGCCCTTGAGCCTGGTCACACGTGACTTTTGTATCTTCTGCCTGATGGGAGAGAGAGTGTCCAGGGTGGGTGGGGCTCTTGATTTTGCTGCCAGCTTTACTGAGGCATTCCCCATCATGTCTGCAAATTGACCCCCTCAGTAACAAATTCCATTTGATATTCCTTTTCTAGAGAACAGCTTCTTCGAGCTCATCTGTGGAAACAGCCTATCTTCTACTTCAATGTCTCTTTTCCGCCCTTTTCAAGGTGAATGGGTTCTGTCAGTGCCCTTGACCTGCACCTGCACTCAACCTTTGGTTCTTTACAGCGATGGGATCCGCTCGCAATGCGCGGCCTGAAGACGGGCGCGCCTTCAGGTTCTGAGGCTTTGCAGCCCTGTGGATGAGCCAGTCCTATGCTGGTGCTGCTGACTGAAGCATCGCCAGTAAAATGGAATACCGGGAAGAGTGGATCCGCTGTCGGAGGGCTCTGTATCGGATTGCTCTCTCGCTGTCTTTCTTTTGTTGATGGAGGAGAGTTTGCTGCTGATTTTTGAGTCAGAGAACTTGGGGAAAAAAAGCAACGCAGTAGACTTTAAAACTGTAAATCAGTCAGTTGTTTGTTCTTGATGGTCTCCCCTCTCATTATGTAACTCCTCTCCATCCCTTTATTAGGGAGAGGAAGAGCCTGTGGCATGTCAAACCGGTCGGGTGAATGAGTAGCTTTTCTGTACTGCAAGATCATGGACTCTCCTGGGGACTTTGCTATTTATTGGTGGGTTGTGGGTGCTGATGCTTTTTTGCTGAAGTAAGTGGGGGGTGGGGGGGGATGATGCTTTGCTGCTGCCTGCATATGAGAAGTGGGAGTAGGGGGGCTTTGGGGCTCTAACGCTTTTACTGTCATTCATTCTTTGGGGGACACTTCTGATTTGTGGATTCTGCGAAGAACAAGAATTTCAGGTTGTATATTGTATGATATTAAATTGAACTATTGAACTATTCAATGCAGAATCAGTAAGTTCCTTGGTAACTCACGCAAAATGCTGGAGGATCTCAGCAGGTCAGGCAGAATCTATGGAAAGAAACAGAGTCGACATTAAAGGCAGAGACGTTTCATCAGGGCAGGGAACAAATGTGGAAGAAGCCAGAATAAGAAGGTGGGGGTGTGGGTTGGGAAAAGAGTGCTCCAGCTTCTTTGTGGTGTTGTTTTTATGAATCCTATTGTATTTTGTTGTTTTGCAGCTGCCTATGTAAAACCATTGCAAGGTTACGTATGGTGTACATACTTCGATAATAAATGTATTTTTGAACAAGCTGGAAGGTGATAAGTGAAGGCAGGTCAGTGAGGGTTGAAGTGAGAAGCTGGGAGATGATAGGTGGAAAAAGTAAAAGGGTGAAGAAGAAGGACTCTGATAGGAGAGGAGAGTGGACCATGGGAGAAAGGGAAAGAGGTGAGTTCCCAGCATCTGCAGAATCCCTTGTGTCAATGGACATGGAGGGTGTCAGACTGTAGTCCTTCTAGAGAGCCTTTTGTGTTTGTGCAAGGACAGATCCATGTATGCACAACCTGGGCCCATACAGATTCGGTTCTTATAACCTTTAATCACACCTGTTTCACTGGTTCTCTGTGGTTTGAGTTCCAACGCTCCAACCACACAACAATAATGTGGGTACAGGGAGTCAGAGGCTGGCTGTCCCTTGGTGAGTGATTGCATCCTGAAGCTCCAGTTATCCAGCTCAAACACATTGTAAGATATTCTTCACTTCATTAGCTGCATCACCAATTGTTGGGGACACCATCCAACTCAACTCAAGCCCATCGAAATCCTGGTTCTCCTTACCAAATACAACTGTGGGAACACTTCTCCAGAAGAAAACATGATTCACGATGGCTCCACCTTTTCCTTAAGGACAATGTAAAATAAAAGTTATCTAAGTTCATATATGTCACTATATACTACCTTGAGGTTCATTTTCTTACAGGCATTTACAGGCAAATAAAGTACAATAGAATTTATGAAAAATTATATATAAACAAAGACTGACAAATAGCCAAAGTGTTAAAGAAAACAAATTGTGAAAATAAAAATATTACTGAGACAATGACTTGTGAATAGTCCTTGAAAGTGGGTCTGTAGGTTGTAGAATCAGTGGAGGTGGGTGAAGTTATCCACGCCAATTCAGGAGAATGATTGATGTAGGGCACAACTTCCTGAACCTGGTAGAAGGGGCAATTAAGGATAAGCAATAACTGCTGCCCCATGACTCCCACATCATTCCTCATGAAACCTTCTTGTAAAGTCCTTCATTAAATGGCCTTTAAAACAAAAATAGCTATTTCACACTGCTCAGAGATACATTCCGCTATCCTGGGCATAGGCCTGATGTCATCTGCTAGTGAAGGTACTCGGCACAGGAACTGATGCTCTTGGCCATTATCAGAGGAGCTGCTACCTTACTGATGGAATGTCAAACCCAATGTCTTGCACGTTCTCTAAGGAGTGAGCAGGAGATGCAGTGCAACTCACTTTATATATTTTATTTTGGTTTTTAATTTGGGATACAGAGTAACAGGTCCTTTCAGCTCACTATTTGAAAGAAAAGGAAGGGATTTTACCCCATATCTGAACAATATATGTATTTCAACCAACATTACCTGACAATCACTGAATTGTCTCTGAGAAAAATGGCTACACTTCAAACGTACATTGTCATGACAACCAGTTGTTCACTAGTGTTGGCTTTGTAGCAAAACCTTGAGGCATTTCCGATCAAAATGATATCCAGTCATGCTCAGAGATATGAAAACAGATGATCATGATTTCATATGGACGTTCAGAATCAGGTTTAGTATCAATAGCATATGTGTGAAATTTGTTGTTTTGCAGCAATAGTACAGTGCAATACAAAGAAGTTAACGGATGTTACCTGTAGTGCAAAAGGAGCAAACTAGTGAGAGTGTCCATGGGAAGAAGCTGCTGTTAAAATGTGAGTGCCTTCAGGATGTTGTACCTCCTCCCATAAGGCAGTAGTGAGAAGAGGCCATGTGCTGAGTGGTGAGGGATGGATTCTGTCTTGAGGCATCTCCTTTGGAAGATTTCCTCAGTGATGGGGAGGATCGTGCCCATAATGGAGCTGGATGAGTTTGCAAGCCTCCCCAGCTTTTTTCTAATCCCACGCACTGGTGCTTCCAACTAGTCAGGATGCTCTCCATGGGGCTTTGGTAGAAATTTGCTCGAGTCTTTAGTGACATACCAAATCTCCTCAAACTCCTAATGATGTATAGCTGCTGATGTACCTTCTTCATAATTGCATCAATAGGTTGGGCCCAGGATAGATCCTTTAAGATGTGGATACCCAGGAACTTGAAGCTGCTCAACTTTTCTACAGCTGACCCCTCGATGAGGACTGGTGAGTGTTCTCCTGACTGCCCCTTCCTGAAGTTCACAATAAGTCACTTGGTCTTGCTGATGCTGAGAGCTAGGTTGCTGTTACAACACCTAGCTCACTGTTCTGTCTCACTCCTGTATGCCTCCTCATCATCAGTGTTAAGGACGGAGTGTTTAAGCCGGGGAAGGAATTCCAGACCTTGGAGACTTGGCAAATGGAGGCAAGGCAACCAGTGGTGGAGTGATTTCTTTTGGGAATGTCAGAGAGGCCAGAATTTGAAGGAGTGAGAGAGTTTGTAGGGTCTACATCTGCAAGATGTTAGAGACATTCACACCTTAAAACATACGTGTCATGGTCCTGGCTGGCATTTCCCATTTTTTCCCTTTCCTCC
Source organism: Hypanus sabinus (assembly GCF_030144855.1). Lineage (NCBI taxonomy): Eukaryota > Metazoa > Chordata > Chondrichthyes > Myliobatiformes > Dasyatidae > Hypanus > Hypanus sabinus. Next base: position 144,645,300 of record NC_082715.1, on the reverse strand, counting down.
CTAATTGGTCCTTAATCCCCACACTTGATTCCCAATCTTTCCCAATTCCTCTCAATCACCAACACCTGGTTTCCATTAGCCACCGGAGGATAAGACCCCGACAGCTCTGGTCAGCCCTTGCCAGATTGCTGGTTGATGTTCAGAAAGAGAGGAACCTTGCTCCAAGGTCTTCAACCTCGTATCTCTTTGTGGATCAAGCCTCCCTAGTCCTGACTCAGCCTGGACCTGATTCCGTGCTCGCTATGGAGACTCTGCCTCTGTGTAAGAGTCCTGCGCTTGGGTTCATTCTTCCTGCCATGTCCCTGTAACAATAGGAGCAGTTAGGCCATTCTTGGTATTCATTCTCTACCATTTGACCATGCTGATTTATTTTCCATCTCAACCCCATTCTCTTGCTTTCTACTCTAAATGTTAACTCCCTGACTAATCAAGAACCAATCAACCTCCTCTTTAAATATACTAAATGACTTGGCTCTGCAGTAATGATTTCCACAGATACACCATGCTCTGACTAAAAAAATTCATTCTTAACCCTGTTCTAAAGTGACATCCTTGTATTTTAACAATGTGCCCTCCACTCTTTGACTCCCCACTTTTGGAAACACCTTCACCATGTCTGTAGGTTTTAGCAAATAAAATGATGTGAGGCATTTTATGTTTAAAAATAGCACAAAAACTCATTTATTGTACTCCAAGCATGGAACACAAGGTGTAGTAACAGTCCTCTTTGTAATTACATTATCAGCTCGGCCTCTTAAAGTGAACTCAACTCAATGTTGGTGGTTGTGAATTAAATATATATCCACCAATTACATTGCCCTAAACAGGCCCCTTCAAAAATCACTAAAACTAGCATTGTGAGCCTATCTGGAGCTCAGCCAAGCCACCCAGCTGGGATCCTATGTCTGATGAGCGGAGGAAAAGCAGGTGCCTCTGACCTAACTAGAGCTGTGTTGACACACTTATGGTGATGTTGTGGTGGTAGGGGCATGGTAGTAGAATCCTCCAAGTCTTGGTTGGCCGGTTTAAGGTGATCTACTGAAATACATTTTGGTTTATCCCACTTATCTATGATAATAGTTTTTTCTCTCTGTTCCAAGACATGAAACAGGCCATCATAAGGGAGCCTAAGGGGATGTTGGTGTGCATCATGGCGGATGAAAACAAACAAGGGTTAATAGTCAGTTACTTAAGAGTATAGATGAACAGAGGGACCTTGGGGTTCAAATCCATATATCCCTCAAGGTCGCTGCACAGGTTGATAGGATAGTTAAGAAGGCCTATGGGATGTTAGGCTTCATTAATAGGGGGATTGGGTTCAAGAGTAGAGAGATCACATTGCAACACTACAAATCTCTGGTGAGACTACAATTAGAGTATTGTGTTCAGTTCTGGTCACCCCATTATAGGAAAGATGTGGAAGCTCTGGAGAGGGTGCAGAGGAGATTTACCAAGATGTTTTCTGGATTGAAAAATAAGTCTTATGAGACAAGGTTAGCAGAGCTGGAATGTAGAAGGATGAGAGGGGACTTGATAGAGGTCTACAAGATTATGAGAGGCATAGATAGTCAGTACCTGTTTCCCAGCGCATAAATAGCAAACACCAGTGGGCATATGTACAAAGTTAAGGGAGGAAAGTTTAGGGGAGACATCAGGGGTAAGTTTTTTACGCAGAGGGTTGTGGGTGCCTGGAATGATTTGCCAAGGATGGTGGTGGAGGCTAAAGCATTAGGGGTATTTAAGAGCCTCTTGGACAGGCACATGGATAAACGAAAAATAGAGGGTTACGGGGTAGTGTGTGTTTAGTTCTCTTTTTTAAGCAATATATGGGTCAGCACAACATTGAGGGCTGAAGGGCCTGTACTGTGCTGTAGTATTCTAGTGTCTAGAACGTAGGTCAACTGGAACCCAAGAGTGTTGTACACCATGATCGGAGGGAGGAATAGGTGCAAAGGAATTGGATTTACTGAGGAGGGTGGAACATTGAGAGGCCGACCTGGCAGTCATGGCATCAGGAATAAAATCACTCGGCACTCGTAGTGGCTGCCTGTATGCCAACTCAACCACAGATGTCTTCAGGCCCTGTCTATGTCATGGTCCAGTCCGTAAGGTCCGCGTTCCGGTTCACGGTCCGGTCCGTGGACTCTGGACTCTGTCTTCTGGCTGTCCCTTGTTTCAGCAGGGCTTAATCATAGGCATCTGATACTCGTGTTGGGGCCAGGAATATAAGTGGCCCTGGGTTTGAGTGTAGGTGCTGGTTTGTCTTGTCAGTGCCCCGTCCTTGCCTCTGTGGGGTAAGTCAGGCTGTCTTTGCCAGTACCCTGCGGTTGGATCTGTCCCTTCCTGTCCTTGTCTCCATTGGGTTAACCAGGTCATCTTTGCTGTTACCCTGAGGCTGGACTGTTACCTTCCCTTCCCCTTCTTTCTGTAGCCATTGGCTGGAGCCCTGACTGCTACCCTTTCACCTGGAGCCTTGCCTGCTAACTTTTGCCTATTCTCGCCATCAAGTTCTACTGCTGGAGCAAGACTGGAGCCTTGCTGTGTCCAGATAGGAACTGTCTTTCGTTGTTTGGAACTGTCTCTTTGTGTCCACGCCTTTGCTAGGTAGGTCCACTGTTTGCTGCTACCTAGCGTTGGGAACTGTCTTGTCAGTTTTCGGTGTATGAGTCCCCGCCCTATGTCGTGTTCCCAAGGAGGGGTCCAGGCTCTGTGTTCTGTGTTCCTGTCTCCCGAGACCAAGGCTCTGTGTTCTGTGTTCCTGTCCATGTGCCTCACCCAGCCCAGGAGTACATTTTCAGCCCTGTGCTGGAGTTCCGTCATCCTGTCCAGGAGTCCATGTCCAGTCCTGTAGCCGTGTCTTGTCCTTGCCAAGATCCTAGTCCTAGCCCAGGCCCTGAATCCTAGTCTTGTCCAGGGCCTGTGTCAATGTCCAGTGTCCTTTCTTCCCCACTCCCTTCGTTTTCTTGACACAGCTAGTCCGTTCCCTAGTACCTCAGTGTCTGTCTTGCATTTGGGTCTGTTCCCAACACCCACCTTTTGACAGTTTATGAGCTGCACTGAGCCCCAATAGGACACATGGGAGACGATCATGCCAACACTCATCGGTGAGGGAAGCCCTCAGAGCAGCCTTTAAGGAACGGTAAAACCGCTCACATAGGGTATTGGACTGTGGTTGAAATGCCATGGTGTGATGCAGCCTAACTCCAAGGATCTGGGCCATTGCAACCCAGAGGTATGATGTGAATTGGGGACTGCAGTCAGAGGAAATAAGACGGGGTGCCAAACCGAGCAACCCAGGTGCTGGTGAATGCCCGAGCCACGTCTACGTCTGTCATCGATGCCAGAACAATGACCACTGGTCATCTGGTGGAACAGTCCACCATGGTAAGGAGGTGCGTGAAACCGTGGGAAGGGGGAAGAGGACAAACAATGTCCACATTGACATGGTCAAACCATCACACAAGGACTTTACCTGAACATAATGGTTAATTTTTGCCCGCTGGCATTCCAGACAGGCTGCAGTCCAACCATGCATGTACTTTCTCAGGTAATGACACACGAACCAATCAGTTTCTGTAAGGCCTTCCAGCCCGATGCAAGAGCCAATGTGTGGAGTTAAAAACAGTCCATCTCCAGTTTGCAGGAATGATGGGGTGAGGATGACCAGTTGAGACATAGCACAGGAGAGAAACCCCAGCTTCCCTGAACTTAACGTCAGCCAACCGCAGGTCTGTGATGGCTGTTCGGTAAGCCTGGACCTCTGGGTCAGTAAATTAGTCAGCTGCCATGCTGGCACAGTCATGTGTATGACCTCAACGGCTGGCCAGGAGAGGCAATCAGTCACGGCATTATTTTCCCCTTGATTTATTGTATATCAGTAATGAACTCGGATATGTGGGCCAGGTGGCATTGCTGTCCGTGCAGTGCCAGGGTCTGGTATCTTGGCCATCATGTGCATGAGAAGTTCGTGGTCAACGAATGCTGTGAAATGGTGACTCCCAAAACAACCAAAAATGCTGGACAGCCAGTCAGAAACAAAGAAGCCAAAAGTGCTGTATTTCCTTCTGAGGAGGTCAGAGCTGACAGCAGAAGAAGGCAAATGGCTGTCACACGCCTCCGACCAACTATTCGTGCACAGCATAGTCTGAAGCATCAGTAGTAATGACTATAGGTCCATTGGGGAGTGGGTACACCAGTAGGGTTGCATTGGAAAGAGCTTGTTCGTTTTGTCCACTGACCAGTCAAGCAGTATACAGGGAGAGAATAATTTCAACAGCTCGCAGATTGGAGCAGTGAGAGAAATTCACCATACCTAAATAGGTGCCGAGGAGATGTCAGGGGTAAGTTTTTCACCCAGAGAGTGGTGGTGGTGGTGGTAGTGGATACAACAGGGTCTTTTAAGAGCCTCTTAGATAAGCACATGGAGTTTAGAAAAATAGAGGGCTCTGCAATAGAGAAATTCCAGGCAGCTTCTAGAACAGGTTGCATGGTCGGTATAACATTGTGGCTCTTAGGATCTGTAATGTGCTGTAAATTTCTATGTTCTATGTTATGTTCTAAAAACTCATGCAGTTTTTTAGTAGGACAGGGCAGTGGGAAATGCATAATAGCAGCTACTTTTGATGGGAGGGTTCTTGTACTTTCTGTGGAGATGCGACAGCCGAGGATGCTGATGATTGACAATACAACTGGCATTCAGCAGGGTTAATAATTAACCTGTGTTGGCTTAAGCACACAAAATGTTTGTGGAGATGCGATGCGTGTTTGGATTTAGATGCTTTTGCAACAAGTTTGTCATCCAGGTAAACCAAATGGAGTCCAAGTCTTTTAATACAGCTTTTGGAAAATCTGTGCTGCATTTTTCATCCCAAACGGCATGCATAAAAACTCAAAGAGGCCAAATCCGGTTATCACAGCCGGTTTGGGAGTGTCCTCCGAGCACACAGACACCCAATGGTAGCCCTTAACTAGATCAACTTTGGAAAAATATGAACTTTATAGATGTGCCAAAAAGTCTTGGATATGTGGGACTGGGTAACGATCAGGTAATTGCCAGATGGGCAGCAAACACCATTGGATTTTGGGACAGTGTGGAGGGGTGAAGCCCAGGGCTATTTGATTGGCGTACAATGGCAAGTCTTTCCATGTTGGTAAGTCAGCCTTTGCAGTTGCCAGCTTTTCAGGGTCCAGTCTTAGCATATGGGCATGGACTGGTGGGCCAGTTGTAGGAATGTGGTGCTTGACCCCATGTTTTGTGACTGTAATGGAGAATGTGGGCTTGCTGAGGTTTGGGAATTTGCCCACCCATTGAGTAAACTCACATGTGGTGGTGTGTGCACTTGACAGCGTTGTTGTGGGGAACTTACTGGGGAGTAGGGTAATGACCTAATGTTCTTGACATCCGTAAGATGGCAGCTCTTAAGATCAACTGACAGTCCTTGGGCGCACAGGAAATCCGTACCGAGCAGAGGACTAGCCTGTTCAGCCAGGGCAAGGTCCCATATGTAATGTCGCCCGCAGAAGCAGAGCGTCTCCCTCGTGTCTCGTAAGTCTGGATCCTGCCACCATTGGCCCATCCAGTGAGGTTTCACCACTCTTTGCCCTTTCATCAGTAGGCGATGCTGGCAGCACACTCACTTGAGAACTGTTGTCACACGGGAAACATCTCCCTATAATGGTGTCCATAATGAACAGTAGATGTCCCTGGCAGCTGGAAGTCAGGGTGTTCACAATCCTCTGATGTACTGGCACTATCGAAGCTCCAAGGAGTCAGCACTTCCTAGTGTTCATACCAAAGTAGATGTGGTAAAAACACAGGCCCAGAGTCATCAGTTTTGCAGCCGTGAGCATCCTTATTCAGGGGGAACTTTGTGACTGGGCTTATTGAGGTAGAGAAAGGAGGAATGATGCACCACTGCCTATCAGCCATTTTAGAAAGCACCCCAAGTCCTTCACAGGAGCCTTAGCGAGGGCTATGCAAACTGGATCAGGCATTTGCTCCATGATGAGTCCTTTAAAAAATAGAACTAGGATGTTGATTTCCCAGGAGCTCCATTAGCTCTGATGGCTTAGCATCACCAAGGCCAGACATGGAGAGCAACTGTTTGGTGTAGTCAGACTCTGATAGTCCAAAAGTCTGTAAAAGGAGAGGTTTCAGCTATTGGTATTTATCATGTTCTAGTAGACTCAACACTACTGACTAGCAGACCACAGTTTGTGCGGCTTCAGGGTTGTGTGTTAGACATGGCGATAAGCAGTACTGGGACCTTACAGAGGACTGTATTGGCTACCTTCTGTTTACCCTGTATACCTCAGACTTTAGATACAACACTTCGAGTCATGTCAACTGGAGAAACACAGGCTGGGTACAAGAAGGGCCAGAGTCACTTCTACCTCCTGAGGAGACTACGATCCTTTGGAGTATGCAGGCCTCTCCTTCACATGTCCTACCAGTCCGTTGTCACCAGTACAATCTTCTACGCGGTGGTGTGCTGGAACAGTGGCATCAACATGGGTGATGTCAACAGGGTTAATAACTGATTAGAAAGGCTGGCTCTATTGTAGGAGTCAAATTGGACACTCTGGAAACTGTGGTAGAACAAAAGACCCAATGGAAAATCCTGGTAATCCTGAACAGTGTTTCTCCCCCTCTGGAGGCCAGCTTGGCTCAACAGAGGAGTACTTTTAGTAATAAACTAAGACAACTGCGCTGCTCCAAAGGCCATTCTTACCCTCAACAGTGAGTACTGTATGGTATTGAAGACGTGGAGCTGAGTGATGAAGGCACTAAACAGCAACTCCTTTGCTTGCATCTTCAGAAGTGGCTTTATTTCTATCCTTGATATCGCTTTGTTTTCCTTCCAAGGTTCGTTTGAAATCCCTGACCTGGAGTTACACTCTGACTGCAGATCTTTGTGGGAAGGGGACCCGTTCTCAGGGCCTCACAAACGGTCACTTTTCAATATCCCAAGGACGCGGCCTGGAAGAGCAGGTGTCGGATTTTCGTGGCTCTGGAGATGGGCTGTTTCAAGGCCAGTGCCCCAGACCAATGCATCACGAGAGCACGAGGAAGACTGGTAGTACTGCTGCGGGTGGCTGTGTGTCCAGACGCACAGAGCTCGGAGGAAGAGCTGCGGGTGGCTGTGTGTCCAGACGCACTGAGCTCGGAGGAAGAGCTGCGGGTGGCTGTGTGTCCAGACGCACAGAGCTCGGAGGAAGAGCTGCGGGTGGCTGTGTGTCCAGACGCACAGAGCTTGGAAGAAGCGACTTTTAACACCATATATCAGTGAGTTGTTTTGTTATGTCTCCCACCTTGCTGTGAAAACAGGACACCTCTTTTTCCCTTATAAGGGAGAGAGAGCCTGTGACCGGGTGAATGAGTAGTCTTCGGGGTACTGTAAGCCTGCGTCTTTATTGATGCTTTGCTGCATACGTGAGTGCTTGGTGGGGGGTGCCGATGTTTTTTGCTGGTGGGGGGGGGGTCATTGCCTTGCTGCTCTTTGAGCATGGGTGGGGGCGTTTTGGGGTTCTAACATTTAGCTGTCATTCATTCTTTGGGACATTCCACTGTTTTTGTGGATACTTGTGAAGAAAAAGAATTTCAGGATGTATATTGTAAACATTTCCCCGACATTAAATGTACCTATTGAATCCTTTTGAAGGCACGTGAGAAATCAAAAAACATGGTCCTCACTGTGCTGTCCTGCTTATCCAGTGTGATCCTGGTAGGCAAACTTCAGGGAGCGGAGGGCTGTTCTGACCAGGGATCAGAAGTGAGCCAGGACCAACCTCTCTAGGGTCTTCATGATGTGTGAGGTCAGGGCCCCTGGATGGTAGTCACTCAAGATTTTTGGATGTTCCTTCCTGGGTACTTGGGCCACCCATGATGTTCTCCATGCAGTCAGGACCCTTTCCAAGCTGAGACTGAAAATGCACTGGAGAACTCCCAACATCTCCTCAACACACTCCTTCAGGACCTTGGGGTTCACACCATCCGTCCCAATACTTTGCTGCGTCTGAGTTTCCCCAGAGCCCTTCTCACCTGCTCAGTAGTGAAGGTGAGTCCATAGTGACTGGGGAGTTGGTGGAAGGTGGGGACTGGGGGAGGTAAAGGTGTAAGAGACATCCTACAGAAGGTAGTTGAGCCAAGGCTGGAGTTGAGGAGGGTTGGGGAACAACATGAAAGAGATGAAGCAATGTGAGTTTGTTTATGTTGTTTTCCAGTCTTTGTTTATGTATAGTTTTCATAAATTCTCTAGTATTTCATTATTTTCCTGTAAGTACGTGCAAGAAAATTAATCTTAGGGTTGTATACGGTGACATATGTGTACCTTGATAATAAACTTACTTTAAGTTTTAATTCTTTCTAAGTGGTGCTAAATTTGTGATTGAGGAATGGGTCAGTGTCTCCAAGACAGAAGGCTTGAAAGAGGAAGCTCTGAGGAGTGAAATATTTTGGGGTGAAATAAAGGGGTGTAATATTTTGTCTGCCAATTCCACTCCTTGTAAGGAACCGAAGCAAAACTGCATCAAAAAATAATGCTCAGACATCTTTGAAATATTATAGATTGTTTAACTACATTTCTAAATGTCAGGAATTATGGCATACTTAAAATATGTTAATATACAGAATGCGGTTTGGTGCCTTGAATCAGAAAGAATGAACTGTGACTTGCCTGGTGTATGAGTCTTCCTGTACTGTGGATTATCCTGCACACACATCCTGACCACAATATCACTGTTATTTGGAACCTGTTGTGTTTTGCTGAAGTGGTCTGGTATCATCGGCTGTGATATAGGAGAGACTGACTGCATGTCCTGTGACCTCCCATCCAGTTGTGTAAAATGGAGAAGGTGCAGAGAATTGTTCAGTGGGACTGAACCCATGAATATAGGAATGGGGATTGTGATACTTTTGAATGTGGGTAGTGAGCCTACATTGCTGATTATAAAAGTTCTGGCTCCAGCTAGTAATGTCTTCAGTTATCTGGTGTTCTTCAGGAGACTAATATTGGAATTGTTGTTATTGTCCCAGGTATCGAGATACAGTGAAGAGATTGCTTGCATGCTTTTCAGACAGATCAAATCATTGCACAGTGCATTCTAGTAGAACAAGCTAAAACAATAACAATGTGTAACTACAGGGAACACAAGAGATTCTGCAGATGGTGGAGACTCAGAACAACATATACAAAATCCTAGAGCAACTCGGCAAGTCAGGCAGCAGCTATGCAGGGCAATAAATAGTCGATGTTTCAGGCCTTGACCCTTCATCTGGATAGGAAAGGAAAGGAGACAAGGTAAGAAGATGGGGGAGGGAGAGAGAGAAGTACAAGCTGTCAGACGAGTCCAGCTGAGGGGGAAGGTGGGTGGGTGGGGGAGGGAATATGAAGTGGGATGTGATAGGTGGAAGAGGCAAAGGGCTGAGAAGAAGAAAGCTGATAAGAGAGGAGAATGGACCATGGGAGTAAGAGAAGTCGGAGGCGAAAAGAAATAGGAGGGGAGCCAGAATATGGAGTGGAAAAAAAGAGAAGGGGGAGTGGGGTAAGAAATTACAGGACTTAGAGAAATTGATGTTCATGCTGTAAGGTTGAAGGCTTCCCAGATAGAATGAGGTGCTTCTCCTCCAACCTGAGGTGACCTCATCGTGACAGTACAGGAGGCCAGGAGGTCATGGCAGAGAGAGAATGAAGAGTAAAATAAAAAACACTGGGCAACTAATTTTTAGAAAGTATTGCTTCCCAGGATTTTTTTGTTTATGATAGACTGAAGCTTAGCACAACTATAATTTCAGACTACTTGTATCATGTAGGAATTTGGAAAAGCAAGAAATGAAGTTTTATTGAATAGAATGTGCTTAATTCCATAACAGTGCTGATGCTTGCCACAGTTCAACTAAGCTAAAATGTTTTGCTGATGATTTTTGTTTCTGATCTGTGTCTGAAGCTTCACAATTAAGTTTAATAATCAGCCAGCATTGATGGATTCCAGTTGCCCTGATATAGTTTCTCATGACCGCAATGTCCCGCTGAAACCTTTCACCATGCTCATCACTGATAGCGCCAAGAACTGCAGGGAAGAAATCTTAATGAGAATGCAGAAAATGAATCTTTAGTAACATGTTGCATTTCATGGTTTTGTATGCTTGAAGCATGTTGTCAACTAGCGGCATGTAGTCTGGTGCTCTGTGGTTGCCAAGAAAATTTTCAACAACAACCTTGAATGCCTTCCATGCGATTTTCTCCAGTCCCACTAGAAGCTCTTCAAATTGCCTGTCACTGATGACCTGTTTGATTTGTGGACAAACAAAAATGCTTTCCTTAATCTTGGCATCGGTTATTTCAAATGTCAATATCTTTCATGGAAATTTTTGTGCCTGGTGACCGCAGATTCCATCCTTGCAGTCTTGAACTCTGCAATTCTGCTTTTGCCTTTGACAAACCCAAATTTCTGACCAGGTCATTTAATTCAGACTGAGTTATCAGATGAGGCTCATTCAATATTTGTATCAGTGTCATTAAACAACCTGTTCTGCAATGCTGCATACACCCTGCCTAAGCATGCCCAGGCATGCCTGGACAAGATAGAAAACGTTTTAGCTTACATTGTAGGTAACATTTTAATTGATTTGAATTATGAATTGGAATAACAAATATCGATGATTTCAGAAAATGATGTGTGATAAGGAAATTTGATGGCGACTTTCATGATCAGCAGCCCAAAGTCCATGAAATACACCCCAAAGTTTTTAGGAAGCTAAATCTTTGTTGTCCAGTGAAATTGGTGGCCACCAGAAAATCCTGTCTGTTACAGATGGAGTGAAAGTGCTTGAAAAAGTGTCCAGCTTGTCATACTAGAGAACTGTTTAATAGTTTTATAACAAGAAGTTGGGAGGTGACAGGTCCATGCCTCAAAATCCCCCACCACCTTCCCGCTCACCTGTCTCCTGCCAACTTGTATTCCTTCCTTTCCCCCACCTTACTGGTTTCTGCCCTCTTCTTTTCCAATCCTGATGAAGGGTTTTGGCCTGAAACTTTAATTGTTTATCCCCCTCCACAGATGCTGTCTGACTTGCTGAGTTTCTCCAGCATTGCTGTTCAATATTGCCAACATCTGCAGAATCGTGTGTGTAGTTGAAAACTTTTTCTTTCCTACCACCTCTGTCCCTTGTACTTCCCCCCTGTTGCCTCCCTTTTTTAGATGCTGCTGTTAGGCATGCTGCTTCTCCGAATTGTGCTGCATCCCATGCAGAATGTGTCCAGGTCCAGGAATCCCGGGTTAATGAATATCAACAAGAATACCCTGGTTCCTGTAACACCTTTTCATAGTCTGGAGATCTTCCAAACACTTGAAAAGACCAAGTGTGAAGTGACTACAAGACAGAATCAACCAGTAATTAAAATCTGTGGGTAGCATGGTAGTGCAGTAGATAGTGCCACTATTTACAGTGGGTTCAATTCCCACTGCTGGCTGTAAGAAATTTGTGTGTTCTCCAAAGAGCACATAGGTTTCCTCCATGTGCTCCCATTTCCTCCCACATCCAAAGATGGACAAGTTAGTATGTTGTGGTCATACTCTGTTGGTGCCAGAAGCATGGTAATACTTGCAGGCTAACCCTAGCACATCCTTGGACTGTGGTCATTAACACAAGCGATGAACTTCATGGTATTTTGTGACACACATGTGACAAATAAAGCTAATCTAGCTAACCTAAAAAATTCAGGTAATGGTCCCTTTAAATGGCTTTGTATTCTGGCTACTACCAAATGTTTACATGTGGGTGTTAATTGAAATGTTAACATCCATAATTTCAGCACGTCCATTCAGCACAGTGGCAATGTGTTTTCACAGCCCAGTATAAACAGTGTGAATGGAAATGCCCAAAACGTCGACTGCACTGTACTCTTGGCCTGCCGAGTTCCTCCAGCACTTTGTGCGTGACGCTGCTATCCCTATGAGTTTGGTGCCTGGCCTGCTATTGTCCTCACAAATAGGCATTTTGCATTTCAAGTTCACACATGTGGTAGTTAGAGTGCAGATGTCCTTGCCGATGAGGCAGAGTGTGTGCTGGTGTCTTAACAAACGTCATCTCGCATTTTAAATGCCTAGAGTAGCCTGGTGTCCAGTGTGGCTCACAACTGTATGCGCGCATTTTGGGATCCAAGGTGTCCAAACATCGGTGCTACTGAGCTAAATTCCTTACAGGTATGTGCAGGGGAGAACAATTATGGGAATGAGGGAGAGGAGAAATGGAAAGGCTTCTTGAAATGCCTTCCAATATGTTGTATTCTTTGCCAAATTAATGGTAAATTGGTTAGTTATCATCACATGTATTGATATACCATGAAAAGCTTGACTGGGAGTACTACAGCACAGAGACAGGCCATTTGGCCCATCTAGTCTGAGTCAAAATGTTTTACTGCCTAGTCCCATTAACCTGGACCATAACCCTCCATATCCCTCCCATTCATGTACTTATCCAAGCTTCTCTTAATTGTTGCAATTGAATCTGCAGGCACCTCTTCTGCCAACAGCCTGTTCCACACTCACACCACCCTCTGAGTGAACAACCTCCCTTTCAGTTTCTCCTTCAATATTTCACCTCTTACCCTTCACCTGTGATCTCTAGTTGGAGTCTCACCCATCCTCAGTGGAAAAAGCTTGCTTGCATTTATTCTATCTATGTCACTCATAATTGCGTGTAGTTCTTTCAAATTCCCCCTCCTTCTCCTACACTCCAGTGAATAAAGTCATAACCTATTCAACCATGGAGACCACTCGGACAGGCTGCATCACTGCCTGGTATGGGGGGTGGGGGGGCTCCTGCACAGGACCCAAAGAAAGCTAGAGAAAGTTGTAAAATTAGTCAGCTCCAACAGGGTACTAGCTCCATATTATCCAATACATCTTCAAGGAGCAGTGACTCAGAAAGGTGATGTTCATCATTAAGGACCCCATCACCCAGGACATGCCCTCTCCTCATTGCTCCCATCAGGAAGGAGGAACAGAAGCCTGAAGGCACACTCTCAGCGATTCGGGAACAGTTTCTTCCCTTCTGCCATCCAATTCCTAAATTCACATTGAACCAATGAACACTATCTCACTTTTTTGATAAATTATTTCTGTTTTTGCATGACTTTCATCAATTCAATATCGCTATATATGCTGATTGTAATTGATTTCCGTTTTTTCTCTTCTTTCTATATTACCTTGTATTGCATTGAACTGCTGCTGCTGTTAACAAATTATACCACACATGCCAGTGATAATAAACCTGCTTCTGATTCTGATTCTTTCTGACCTAGTCAATCCTTTAACTCAGTTTTTCAAGTCTTGGCAACATCCTTGCAAATTTTGTCTGTACTTTTTCAAACTTCTTTATATATTTCCTGTAGAACAATAACAATGCAGAATAAAGTGTAACAGCTCCAGAAAAAGTGCAGTGCAGGTAAATAATGAAGGACAACGCCATTTCAAGGTAGATTGTGAGGTCAAGCCCATCTTGTTGTAGTAAGGAACCATTTAACAGTCTTGCATCTTCAAGTTAAAATCTGTCCTATACTTGAACATCCTGATGAGAATACTCAGCACAGCCCGATTCCCAGTTGTAATTAAAATATCTGTTCAGCTTGACATTGCATTTTGCATTAACAATTTCAACTAATACCATGTGGGATATTTAGTTACTGAAGACATACAAACAACAAAAATACCTCTGTAGGCAACTTGGCATAATGGAGATCTGGGATCCAAGCATGGATATTTCATAAACAGCCTGTCGAGGAAGCTTTAAGACTATTAATGTGCTTGAAAGAAGTGTGAAGAGCTAGAGAGGTAGAAGGTGTAATGAACTTCACATGGTACAATGATAATCGCAAACAGACATGATTCAATGGAGCATTATTTGCCTTAATTGCCTTTGATAGTTCCATGAAATAGGTATTTTCAGCTTCACTGAGCCAGGCTACAAAGATAGGTGCCAACTCAAAGGTTAATCTACCAATGCTGCTGAATGCCCTCTATCTGGATTTCATGATGCATTCCTTAACTGTCCCCATTTACCTGAGCATAAAAGATAGCCTCCTTTGTAAAGCCTAAATCCAATCATCATGGTCATGGTCCAGATTGAAATGGATACAGGGGAAATGTGACTGATCAGGATTCACTAGCGTGGATACAGGGATATTTAAAAAAACACTTAGATATGACAGTGGATGATAGAAAAATGGAAGGATATGTAGGAGTGAAGGGTTAGGTTGATCTTTGTTAAAAGGTCGTATAACATTGTGGGCCAAAGTGCCTGGACTTGCTGCAGTGTTCTATGTTCTCCTCTGATGAGATAGCATTGATGAGGCTCTGATGAGGCTGTTATCCTCTGAGGAGATATATTGACCAGAAACATTATCTCTTCCTCTCTCTACAAGTATCACTGACCTGATTTGCAATTTTGTTTTTTTTCGATTGTGTCATTAAGCTCAAGTTCAAGTTTAATTGTCATTCAACCATGTACATGTATACAGCCAAATGAAACAGCATTTCTCTGGAGCCAAGGAGCAAAACTCAGTAAACACAGTTACACGCAATACATTACACATGTAGTTACGATAGCACATGCAGTCACAAAAAATATATTAGTCCAAGACCCTGAGTCCCTGAAATTTTGTTCTCTCTCGCTGTATGTGGAAGGAGTCTGATGTCCCTTGGTTATTTGGGGCAGTGGTTTATTTAGGACAACTCTTAAAGAACAAAAACTAATCATGAAAAAAGTGCTGATTCACCATTTTCTTGGGACACTATAATGCTTAATTGAGGCACCTAATTATAGGGAAGATGTCAACAAAATAAAGAGAGTACAGAAAAGATTTACTAGAATGCTACCATTGGTTTCAGCACCCAAGTTACAGAGGAAGGTTGAACAAGTTAGATCTTTATAGCTTTGGAGCACAGAAGGTTGAGGGGGGACTTGATAGAGGTGTTTAAAATCATGAAGGGGATAGATAGAGTTAACGTAGATAAGCTTTTTCCACTGAGAGTAGGGGAGATTCAAACAAGAGGACATGAGTTGAGAGTTAGCGGGCAAAAATTTAGGGGTAACACGAGGGGGAACTTCTTTACTCAGAGAGTGGTAGCTGTGTGGAACGAGCTTCCAGTAGAAGTGGTAGAGGCAGGTTCGGTATTGTCATTTAAAGTAAAATTGGATGGGTATATGGACAGGAAAGGAATGGAGGGTTATGGACTGAGTGCAGGTCGGTAGGACTAGGTGAGAGTAAGCGTTCGGCATGGACTAGAAGGGCCGAGATGGCCTGTTTCTGTGCTGTAGTTGTTATATAATTATATGGAAAGAGTGCAGAGAAGACTTACTAGGATGTTGCCAGGTCTTCAGGAGTTGAGTTACAGGGAAAGATTGAAGAGGTTAGGACTTTATTCCTTGGAGCATAGAAGAACGAGGGAAGATTTGATAGAGGTTTACACAATTATGAGGGGTTTAGACAGAGTAAGTGCAAGTAGGCTCTTTCCACTTAGATTAGAAGAGATAAATATGAGAGGACATGGCTTTAGAGTGAAAGGGGAAAGGTTTAGGGGGAATATTGCGGGGAACTTCTCCACTCAGAGAGTGGTGGGAGTGTGGACCAAGCTGCCATCTGATGTGCCAACTGCGGGCTGACTCTTAAGTTTTAAGAATAAATTGGATAGATACATGGATGGGAGAGGTCTGGAGGGTTATGGACTGGGTCAATGGGACTAGCAGAATAAAGTTTCAGCACCGACTGAGAGGTCTGAATGGCCTGTTTTCTGTGCTGTAGTGTTCTATGAAAAAAGCTGCAAGTTCTTCTGGACTCCATCCCCACCCAAATCGTGTTCTCACCACCCTCTGAGGAAAGCTCTCATTGTATCTCTGGAGGCTTATCCATCAGCCATTCTGCCTTCCTTTCTTCTCCTGATCTTCAGTAACCTCCACCAGACCTCATCATGTGACTGGTATTTGCTTATCTTGCTTACCTCATTCACTCTCATTCAACATGGCTTCCCTTTGTGAAGAGGCTTGGCTGACTTCAGTGTCATAAAATGTGTTAGGTAAATAGAGGTTTCTTTGTAGTCACATCAAAATAATCGAGTCATTGAGCATGTTAAAATAGAGTTCCCAGCCTTTTTTACGCCATAAACAAATGCCATTAAGCAAGGAGTCCATGGAGCAGGTTAGAAACCTTTGATTTATACAGAGAAGCTCTACCAAAATAAATTTAAATTCTTAAGTGGTTTGTGCAAGGTAAATCCAATAATGGTTTTGTTGAAGTTAGCCTATGAGAGGTTTGGCTGAGTAACTTTGGGCTGGGAACCATTGTAACATTAAACCACTGTGCAAATTCTAAGTCTAAATCAATGTTGAAAGGCAGGTTCCATTTACAAAGAAAATCTCACTTTGTGTTGGCAACTTTCAAGTTGTTATAGAGTCAGAGAGCATTATAGCTCAGAAACAGACCCTTTGACCCATCTAGTCCACGCAAATGTAGTCTTCTGCCTAGTCCACACAAGCATAGTCTACTGCCTAGTCCGCGCAAACGTAGTCTACTGCCTAGTCCGCGCAAACGTAGTCTACTGCCTAGTCTCATCTAATGAACCTGGACCAGAGGCTTCCATAACCCTTTCATCTATGTACCCATCCAAACTCCTCTTAAATGTGACAATTGAACTCACATCCATCATGTCCGCTGGCAACTCGTTTCACGCTTGCCCCTCCTACTGAGTGAAAAAGTTTCCCCTCAGATTCCCCTGAAATACTTCACCTTTCACTCTAAACCTCTGACCTCTAGTTCTAGCCTCACACAACCTGAGGGGATAAAGCCTGCAGGCATTCACCTTATCTGTACCCCTAATGACTTTGTCTACCTCAGATCTTCCCTCATTCTGGCTCAAATTTTACCTCCAACCTGTATTTATCAGTGCCTAGTTTGTTATGCACAAGTCATGTTGAAGCAATTTTACTTAGATTGGATGGCACTGGTGATTATTTCCAGGTCACTGGGACGGGTGCTAATGCATCCAATTTTGAGGGCAGTTCAGCTCCAAGTGAAGTAAACCATTAAATGACACAGCTTATACCCATACTGAAGGGTATTGCATCAGCTCAGTGGAATAAACAATGATCATGTGACAGCCTGAAAAATAACCGAGGAATAGTTCAAACTGATTTACCAATAAGTTGTGACTTAACAAATCTGCTGACTACCTACAGCAGAATTGACAATGCATCTGGATAACCTCAAAGCTCTCCAACAGCGTGAATTCTGCAAGTCTCGTATTTTAACAATACGACACTGGGAGTACAGTAGCAAGTTTTATTTATTGATTGTTTATTTACTTAGAGGTACAGTGTGGAACAGGCTGTTCCAGCCCGACAGGCCGCAATACCCAGCAACCTCCCAAATTAACACCAGCCTAGTTGCAGGACAATTCATGATGACCAATTGCCTATACACCTGCATGCCTTGGACAGTGGGAGGAAACTGGAGCACCTGGAGGAAACCTCACACTCATGGGGAGAGCATACAAACTCCTTACAGAGAGCACTAGTATTGAACTCTTATCAAAGGAATGCCCCAAGCTATAGGAGTGTTGTCCCAACCGCTACACTACCCTGGTGCCCTCAACAAGGGATTTGTGAAGGGAATACAAAAAAATGGTGTGCTTCAATTTCCAGGCTGCCTTAAATTTCCACATGAGATGTAGGCCCATGGGTGGGGACCAGCAGTTGATGTCCTTCCTTTGTTATCTTAGAGGAAGTGAGGTCGAGCCACCGTCCTGATCTGCTCTCTCCTTTGACTGGGGAGGGCATTCTTGTAAGTAAAGGCAGAGATGAAAGAACACCTGTGTATTTGCCTGTCAGGAAAATCTGGAACCTGGACAGAATTATCAGGGAGTTGTGCTCATTCATGCCTGATCCCAAGTCCATCAGGGGTCAGAGAGAGTGATGCGTTTCTTCTGAGTTAACTTTTATTACACCTTGCGGGCAATATTTCTGGAGGCACAGTTTTAGAATGGGGGGCTCAGATCTTTGAGGAAGCAGAATTTCTTCTTCCTAGAAGTTTCAAAGTAAGGTAAATTTATTATCAAAGCACATCATCATATACTACCTTGGGATTCATTTTCTTGCAGGCATTCACAGTAGAACAACAAAAGACAATGGAATCATTGAAAAACTATAAAGATTGACAAAATAATGTGCAAAAGAAGACAAACTTTTCAAATAAAAATAATTAAATAAATAATACTGAGTTGAGCTCTGTCATTGGATATATTCATAGCCAAGGTAGGCAGATTATTTGCCTGTGATGAAGTCAGAGGAAGAAAACTGGAATTGAGTTGAAGATCTGATTGGCCATGATCATACTGAATGACAGAACAGGCTGTATGTCTCCCACTGCTCCTTTTTTTTTATTCTCTAATAATACCAGACTGAGATCCCCCTCCTGTCAGAAGAGATCAGATACCTGTGAAAGCTGAAGAGAGACCTGGTAAGGACTTTACTTACTTAAGCCCATCACCACTACTGAGGGATTGGCCACCAACCGGAGCTCACCAGAGTCCTCTGTCCTGGGACAGTTTTTCAAGTTATCCCCAGGTTTAGTCCATCTTCAAAGATCCTTCCTTTTCCAGGAATGTGGTCTTTGGAGCTTCTGTAACTTCAGGTTTTGGCATGATAGGGCAGCTGGCCCCATGCCCAACCCTCATCCTTTCTCAGCCAGGCTCTGTCTGTCCATGGCAGAGTCGGAAGGTCTTTGAGGTTCTAAAAAATGCAGGGTAGATACGACTTGGTTGGAGGTTTGGAAAGTTAGGGTTTTCTCATCTCTGTAACACCACAGTATATCTCAGCAAATCTGTGTCTTAACATGGAAGTGCGTGTCGTTGTAAGAGAAAGTTAAATTTAATAGAATTTCATGACTGACTGAACAAATGATTAAATAATTATTACTCTTTCACTCTGCATATTGCTTTGGTTTGAAGCTAGTACATGTGTGTGGCCTGTTGTAATGGAGAAAGTCAACCTTTGGCATAGAAATTTAATTTGATATTTGTGCTCACTCATGCTCTCCGGAACACCATAGGTTGACTGTAAAGGTCGTTAAGTGTATTGTAAACTTGTTTTCTTTGACAGTAATAGCTCGTTTGCTTTTAATGTCAACTGTGAGAGGGAGCTCCACGCTGTATTGCTGCTTTGTTAAATGCTCAAAGTTAGTTAAAGTTCATGGCTTGTGACTTGCTGGTTTGGTGTAGTTGAGAATTCTTCACTAGGATGGTTGATTATCCTGACTGATGCCCAGAGTTTACAGCATTCAGAGAGTTTCACTTAATAGAGCCACTAAGTTCACAACTCGAGTGACCTGTGGTCAGTGCTAATCTCTGTTGCTGTTTGTGTGGAGTTCACATGTTCTTATTCCTCCAAGTGTTCTGATTTCCACGTTCCAAAACCTGCCAATCTGCACAATTTCAAAGTGAAAGGAAGCTGGATTACTCATGGTAAACCCTCACAGTGACAGAGAGAGTGTGCAAACTCCACGTAGACAGCATTGGGAGTCAGGATGGAACCCAGGTATCTGGATCAAAGTGAGAAGAAGCTGGATCACACATGGTAAACCCTCACAGTGACAGAGAGAGCATGCAAACTCCACATAGACAGCACTGGGAGTCAGATTGAAACCCAGGTATCTGGATCAAAGTGAGAGGAAGCTGGATCACACATAGTAAACCCTCACAGTGACAGAGAGAGCATGCAAACTCCACGTAGACAGCATTGGGAGTCAGGATGGAACCAGGTATCTGGATTGAAAGGCAGTGGCTCCACCAGATGTGCTCTACTCCACTTTTGGCCTTTTTTATTCATTCACAGGAACAGGGCGTCACCACTGAGGCCAGCATTTGTGTCCATCCTTGTCCCTGAGCTGAGTGGCTGATTGGAACTTTTGAAGGAACAGATAAAGGTAAATAGGTTTATTATTATCATGTGTACTGAGATACAATGAAAAGCGTTTGTGGCATTCCATCCATACAGTTTAATTTATTACAACAGTCCATTGAAGAGTTGTACGGAAACAGAATGCAACATTGCAGAGAAAGTGCAGTGCAGTAGACAGTAAGGTGCAAGGTCACTATGAGGTGGATTGTGATGCCAAGAGTTAATCTCATCACACTAGGGAAACGTACACGTCTTAACAGTGAGATAAAAACTGTCCTTGAGTCTGGTGGTACGGGCTTTCAGATTTTTCTATCTTCTGTCTGATGGGGAGGGGGAAGAAGAGAGAATGCCTAGGGTGGGTGGTTCGATTATATTTGCTCCTTGCACTGAGGCAGTGTGTAGCACATGGCCAAGTGGTTAAGGTGTTGGACTAGCGATCTGAAGATTGTGAGTTCAAGCCCCAACCCAGGCAACATGTTGTGTCCTTGACCAAGGCACTTAACCACACATTGCTCCAGTCCACCCAGCTGAAAATGGGTACCGGCAAAATGATGGGGGTTAACCTTGCATTAGACTCCTATCCAGGGGAATGGGGAGTCTCGTACCCTCAGTCACTTCAAGCAACTGAAACCGGCCTGTAGAGCCTATATGTTGAGCTTGGGACAGACTTAGTATACTTAGTATTGCCTGAGGCAGTGTCCGCTCCGGATAGGTTTCCATAATGTACAGGGCTGAGTCCACAACTCTCTGCAGTTTCCTACATGGACAGAGCAGTTACCATAACATGCACTGTCAGCCACTAGGCTATGGGTCAGGAGTCACTCATAGACCAGACTGGATGACAGCCGATTCTCGCTCTGAAGGACCTTAGTGAACCTGTTGGGTTTTTACAGGAATCCGACAACTTAAACGTTCTAACGCCAGATTGATGACATTATCTGAATGTAAATGCAAGCTGCTGTTGCGGAGTTTGAATTCAGGCTTGGATTGTCAAGGCTTGAGCTCTGAATTGCAAAGCAGAGTAATCCCTAACCTCCATTCTCTGACTTCCCCAGAATGTTGTGCTTCTGTCACTTTGGGTGACTGAGCAGTAGTTAGAGTGATGTCATTATCGATGGGGGCATGTTATCATCTCATGATTTATACATGGCCAGGCCAGCGTTTACTGCCCATCTCTCATTGCTGTCGAGAAGGTGACAGTGAGCCCCCAGCTTGAACTTCAGGTGAAGATGCTCCCACAGTCGGGGAGCTTTGTCTAGTGTTTTCACTTAGCAATAAGATAAAGGCAATACATTTCAAATAGAGATTCTCAGCAGGTCAGATGGCATAGATGGAAAAGAGTAAACAGTCGACGTTTTGGGCCGAGAGAGTTTACTTTTTTCCAAAGACACTGCCTGGCCTGCTGAGCTCCTCCAGCATTTTATGTGCATTGCTTTGAATTCTGCATTTACAGATTTTTCTCGTTTGACATTTCCGCATGAGGAAGCCCTGAAGCACTGAGGGACACCTGCAGGAGGCAATAGTGGTCATCTGGGTAAGTAACTCCAGTGTGTCTTCCAGATGGTGCATGCTGCAGGCGAGGGGAGAGGAAATGAGTTTGTGTGATGGATAGGGTTCCAAAAATAGACTGCTTTGTCCTGGATGGTATCACGAGTTGGATCTACTCTCATCCAGTTCCAATCAATTCTTTCTTCTTCCACCCTTTACCCGTTCCACCCATCCCAGCTTCTCAATTCAATCTCCCTCCCCCACCAACCTACCTTCCCTTCATCTGGCTTCACCTATCACCTTGTAAGTTGTACACCTTCCGTGCCCTCATCTTTTTATTCTGGCTTCTTCCCCCTTCCTTCCAGTCTGATGAAGGGCCTTGGCCCAAAACATCAACTATCTATTCCCCTCCATAGATGCTGCCAGATCTGCTGAGTTCCTTCAGCACTTTATGTGTTCAGGTATGCGGTCGACTGGAGAGTATTCCATCACATTCCCTAGTTGCACCTTGTGGAAATGTAGAATTGGCCATCAAACCCTCAAAAGTAAAGAATGACAATGGATTTCAACTCCTTTGGCAGCTTGGCCGATGGGTGAAATAGTGAGAGCATTTCAATGGTTCAGAGGATTGGCAATGTTTCTGCTTACAGAGCAGTCTTCGTGTACAAAGTTCTCCCAAGGGAAATGATGGGACGTGTGGAATTCTTTGCCGGGAGATCTCGGAGGGATGCAGCTTGAGGACACTCATATGGGGTAGGAGCATAGACCAGTAAAACTCAGTGCGGGCTCTTCAGCCCACAATGTTGTGCCAGCCCACTCTTGATCAATGTAACCCCTCCCTCCTACACTGTCCATAAACCTCCAGGTAGAACCATAGCCCTCATGGCCCATCACTGGACCTGCTAATCATGCCACCTCCACTGGGATGTCTGGCGATCAAAGTATAAATGCATTATAAAAGTACGTATATATCTTGAAATTCATTTTCTTGCAGACATTACAGGAAGATAAAGAAATACAATAGAATTTATGAAAAACCATAAGTAAGAAAGACAAGCAACCAACATGCGAAAGAAAACAAATCTTTTAAATTAATTAGGTAAATAAATAAATAATAATGAGAACATGAGGTGTAGTGTACTTGAAACTGAGTCTATAGGTTGTGAAGTCAGTTCAGCATTGAGGTGAGTGAAGTTATCTTCACTGTTTCAAGGGCCTGATGGCTGTAGTGTAATAAATGCTGCTGAACCTGGAGATGTGGGACCTAAGGCTCCTGTACCTCCTGCCCAATGGTAGTAATGAGAAGAGAGCAAGGCCTGGATGTTGGGGGTCCTTGATGATGGATGTTGCTTTCTTGATCCAGTAACCCTTGTAGAAATGCTTAGTGATGGGGAGGGTTTTGTCTGAGATGGACTGGGCTGTACTCATCATTTTTAGTAGACTTTTCCATTCCTGGGCATTGGTGTTTCTACACCAGTAGGATATAGAGGCTTGTTGGAGCAGAGAGATATGGAGAGTTTGGGGGCATCGTTCAGCTTAGCAACTTTAAGAGGGCTTTGGGGTAGAAAGAAAAAAGGCTTATTGAGATGAGAGCCAAGAACGCATTTAAATTTGGTGTTCTGTGTAAAAATGTTGGGGTTCCACACCATGTATGGAACTTCTTGCACCAATTATTGTGGTGCTTCTGTTTTGCAACGTGGATGGCAGTCACAGACAGTTCCCTGTCAATGATCTGTGTGCATGATTTAACATAAGCTCAATTGCAATACCGAAGGCCACAGTCTGCCCTCAAATTACTTGCACTCACTTAATCAAACTACGTTTTGCTCCAATATGTGTGGGGCGATCTATAAATAGCTCAATTCTGCACTGCGCATCGACCCAGAGCTTGAGCTGTCGCAATGAGACGTGAAAGCTGAGTGAATTTATTAATCTGACCCGGCGTTCATCAATTAATCAAGATAACATTTCTAATCAAAGTTCTCTGGCCATCGCCAAATATTTTGCATTCTGTGACAAGCCTGGTGTGGAGAGCCAATGGTTGTGTAAGGAATGCAAGCTGGCTAAAAATATTGGCAAGTGATGAAGAAGTGTGTTTACATTCAACGAGCAGGAGATGCAATTTTTATACACACTCCTGGCAAGCCCATTCTTTAATTTCATTATTAAAAATAAATCAGGTCAGAGTTAGACCTCATTATTAAAAATAAATCAGATCACAGAAAGACCTTGAAGCTTAACCCTTCAAGTGCAGTGAACATTTTCATAGAGCTTTCAAAACCTCTCTCAGAGAGAGATGATTTCAGGGTAAGCTTTGTGATCTTTGCTATGTCACTATCTGACTGATTACATCACCATCTGGCATGGAGACACCAGTGCATAGGATCGGAAAAAGCTGCACAAGGTTGGAAACTCAGCCAGATCCGTCGTGGGTACTAGCCTCCCAACCAGGAAGGACATCTTCAAAAGGTGATGCATCAAAAAGGAGGCATCCATCTTTAGGGACCACTAGTACTTAGAATATGCCCTCTCCTTATTACTACCATCAGAGAGGGGGTACAGAAGCCTGAAGACACACACTCAATATTTTTGGAAGAGCTTCTTCCCCTCCACCATCAAATTTCTGAATGGTCCATAAACCCATGAACAATCCCTCACCAGTTTTGTTCTTCTTTTTCTCTACTTACTTACATATATTACAATAAGATATATGTATAGGAATAGAATGATAGAGTGCCACATGTCAGTGAGTATAGGAATAGAGTGAGGTGGAGGATAAATTAGTGGCTGAGGGATTGGAGCAGGGGACAGGGATTCAGTTTTCTGGATCATTGGGACTTCTTTTGGGGCAGGAGTGACCTGTACAAAAAGGATGGGTTGCACTTGAATCCCAGGGGAACTAATATCCTGGCGGGGAGGTTTGCTAAGGCTACTGGAATGAGTTTATATTAGGATTGCCGAGAGGTGGGAACCAAATTGAAGAGACGGAGGAAAAGGCAGTTGGCTCACAAATAGAGAAAGCTTGGAGACAATGCGAGACGGAGGATAGGCAGGTGATAGAGAAGGGACACACTAAGACCAATAGCTTTAGATGTGTCTATTTTAATGCAAGGAATATTATGAACATATCAGATGAGCTTAGAGCGTGGATCAGTACTTGGAGCTATGATGTAGTGGCCATTACAGAGACTTGGATGGCTCAGGGGCAAGAATGGTTACTTCGAGTGCCAGGCTTTAGATATTTCAGTAAGGACAGGGAGGGAGGCAAAAGAGTCGGGGGCATTGGACTGTTGATCAGAGATAGTGTCATGGCTGCAGAAAAGGAGGAAGAAATGGAGGGATTGTCTACAGAGTCTCTGTGGGTGGAAGATAGGAACAGAAAGGAGTCAATAACTCTATTGGGTGTGTTTTTATAAACCACCTAATAGTAACAGGGTCATCAAGCAGCAGATAGGGAGACAGATTCTGGAAAGGTATAATAATGACAGGGTTGTTGTGGTATGAGATTTTAATTTCCCAAATATCGATTGGCATGTCCCTAGAGCGAGGGGTTTAGATGGGGTGGAGTTTGTTAGGTGTGTTCAGAATGGTTTCCTGACAAGAGGAGAGGCTGTACTTGATCTGGTGTTAGGAAATGAACCTGGTCAGGTGTCAGATCTCTCACTGGGTGAGCATTTTGAAGATAGGCATCACAATTCTTCCTCCTTTACCATAGGGAAAGGATAGTAGGGTACAGGAACCGTGATGTTGTAAATCTAGTCCAGAAGAAAGAAGAGCTTACGAAAGGTTAAAAAAAAAACAGGTAATGATAGAGATCTAAAGATTATAAGGCTAGAAGGAAGGAGCTTAAGAAAAAAATTAGGAGAGCCGGAAGGGGCCATGAGAAGGCCTTGGTGGTCAGGGGATTAAGGAAGGAAAACCCCAAGGCATTCTACAAGAATGTGAAGAGCAAGAGGATGACATGAGAGAATAGGAACAATCAAGTGTGAAAGTGGAAAACTGTGTATGGAATCGGAGGATACATAATGGTACATAATGAATACCTTGCTTCAGTATTCACTACAGTAAAGGATCTTGGCAATTATAGGGATGAATTACAGCGGACTGAAAAGCTTGAGCATCTAGATATTAAGAAAGAGGATGTGCTGGAGCTTTTGGAAAGCATCAAGTTGGATAAGTCTTATGGACTGTGGGAGGTGAGGGAGGAGATTGCTGAGCCTCTGGTGATGATCTTTGCATCGTCAATGAGAACAGGAGAGTTTCCAGAGGATTGGAGGGTTGTGGATGTTGTTCCATTATTCAAGAAAGGGAGTAGGGATAGCCCAAGAAATTATAGACCAGTGAGTCTTACGTCAGTGGTTGCTAAGTTAATGGAGAAGGTCCTGAAAGGCAGTATTTATGAACATTTGGAGAGGCATAGTATGATTAGGAATAGTTAGCATGGCTTTGTGAAAGGCAGGAAATGCCTTTTGAGCCTGATTGAATTTTTTTGAGGATGTGACTAAACACATTGAAGAAGCAGAGCAGCAGATGTAATGTATATGGATTTCAGCAAGGCATTTGACAAGGTACCCCATGCAAGGCTTATTGAGAAAGTAAGGAGGTAAGGAGGATAATGCTTTGTGGATCCAGAACTGGCTTGCCCACAGAAGGCAAAAAGGGATCCATTCTGGGACCCCCACTCTTCATGATTTTTATAAATGACCTGGATGAGGAAGTGGATGGATGGGTTAGTAAATTTGCTGATGACACAAAAGGTTGGAAATGTGTTTTTTAGTGTGGAGGGCTGTCACATGTTACAGTGAGACAGTGATAGGATGCAAAACCGGGCTGAGAAGTGGCAGATGAAATTCAAACCAGATAACTGTGAAGTGGTTCATTTTGGTAGGTCAATTATGATGGCAGAATATAGTATTAATTGTAAGACTCTTGGCAGTGTGGAGGATCAGAGGGATCTTGGGGTCCATGGGACACTCAAAGCTGCTGCACAGGTTGACTCTATGGTTAAGACAGAAGACGGTGCATTGGTCTTCATCAATGGTAGGATTGAGTTTAGGATCTGAGAGGTAATGTTACAGCTATATAGGACCCTGGTCAGACCCCACGTGGAGTACTGTGCTCAGTTCTGGTCACCTCACTGCAGGAATTATGTGGAAGCTATAGAAAGGGTGCAGAGAAGATTTACAAGGATATTGCCCGGATTGGGGAGCATGCCTTATGAGAATAGGTTGAGTAAACTCAGCCTTTTTTCCTTGGAGTGAGAGAGGATGAGAGGTGACCTGATAGAGGTGTATAAGATGATGCGAGGCATTGATTGTGTGGATAGTCAGGGGCTTTTTCCCAGGGCTGAAGTGGCTAGCATGAGAAGGCATAGTTTTAATGTGCTTGGAAGCAGGTACAGTCAGGGATAAGTTATTTTATGCAGTGAGTGGTAAGTACGTGGAATGGGCTGCCGGCAACGGTGGTGGAGACAAATACAATAGGGTCTTTTAAGAGACTCCTGGACAGGTACGTGGAGCTCAGAATAATAGAAGGCTATGGGTAACCCAAGGCAATTTCTAAGGTAAGGATATGTTCGACTCAGCTTTGTGAGCCAAAGAGTCTGTACTGTGCTGTAGGTTTTCTATGTTTCTATATATACAGTGACTTTCTGGGTCGGTACCTGGTCTGTTTTGTGTCTTTCTCAATAAAACAGTTGTTGAGTTCCTTGTCTATCATTATGGACCAAATGCTCACCACAATATATAATATTGTAATTTAAATGTATTTTATGTATTGCACTGTACTGCTATGGCAAAACAACACATTTCACAACATACTGTATGTCTGTGATAATAAACCTGATTCTGATCTGATAATTTATCAAGTTGATCCCCTTAGTGAAAGGATGAGGAGGGACAATTAGCAAATCTTCAATGTTCATTCAGAGCCAAATCATACTGGGGAAGGATTTGCCAAAGAACATCACTCCTCCTGACCTCCATGTATTTTTATTTTTGACTTTTATTTTGACTTACAGCGTGGTACCAGGCTCCAGAAACCCCAGAAAAGCCGGCTTGGCGACAGCTGGACAGTTGCGAGAACACGTGGCGTTAGATGATACATTTTAAAATGCTCCTGGAGCTGGTGTTCTCATTGCCATTGGTTATAAACAGTTGTCACTGGCTTCACTCTGCTTGTTTGCCTTCTGTCATTCATGAGGGAACACAGGATATTCAGTAATGAGAAATTTTTCATTGCAATCTGTCTGTTCCACCTTTATTAAAAAAACAATGAATAAGCAACAGGACTTGAAACTGTCCATAATTATAGTTACTAATTAATTAATCAGTGATAATCTCTGCATATAATTACCATGGCATGAGAGGAAAATTTTTAGAGGTGTGGCACCAATTTGGGCAAATACTCTGAGAAAGGTTTACTACCCCTGGTTATGGAGAATGGTCAATTTAAAAAGGTAATTTGATTTTCCATGATCTTGAGAGGGGGCAAGACTGAGGAAGGACAAGATTGAGGGTCTAGAGGGCCTGTTCCTGCCCTTGGTTATGCTCTGTTGAATCTATCGGCCATTGTATAAGGATTTGCACTGCTGTTGTGATGCGGAGCAGAACAAAGCCTTTGGCATTGTAATGCAGCCCTGGCACTATACAGTCAGACTGAGTTTTCCAAGGGATTGCCAGGAAAGAGCCAGTAACATCACGAAGAATCCCACCCACCCTCCTCAAGGGCTGTCCCACTCCCACCAGGGAGGAGGCTATTTGCACCCACTCCAGGACCACCAGACTCAAAAACAGTTACTTGCCCCAAACAGTAAAGCTGATCAACACCTCCACCCACTAACCTACCCCACCACACCCCCAACCGCCACTACTTTATCATTTCCTGTCAGAGTCCTCTTATGCACAGAAACTCCCGCATTTAATGTCACTTTATGGTCATACAATCCAATCTATGTATGTGAGCTAATTTATGATTTATATTTATTGTGTTTTTTATTATTGTGTTCTTTATTGGTTTTGTTTTGCTGCATCAGATCTGGAGTAGCAATTAGTTTATTCTCCTTTACACTCGTGTACAGAGAATGACGTTAAATCTTGTGTCAGCAAAGGAATTCTGTGCAACATCAGCACCACTGCAGGCTTCATTGCGGAGATCACTGGGTGATTTGTGTTGTTTAATCTCAACTGGACAAATCACTCAACCTGCCACCGGAGTTAATTAAAGTACTTTATTGTACAAGAAGTAATCTGTTGGGAAGGAAGGTCTGGTAGTATCTGACTGATGGACGTGCCGGTGTTCATTGTACTGAGCAAGGAAGGGACGTATTTGATGTTTGGTTTGACAATATTGGTTGGAAGTGAAATAACTGGCCTATCACTCCAGGCAACGGAGTGTTCAACACCAGGGAGCTTTGTCCTTGGCCTCTGTCTTTACCTGAATGCGTTCTGGTGGGTGATTTTCTGATCTGAAATGTTTCTGACCACCTTGTGAACATAGAAGGCAAACTTGCAGAAGCAGCCACTAGCATAAAAGCTCAGGGTGTTTCCATGGTAACTTTAGTGTTCTGATCTGCAAATGGATTGCTTCTGGGGGTAATTCTACAGGGGGTGATGGGTGACCAGAGGTAAGTACAAATACATTTAAAAATCAACACTCAATCAATGTGAGAGGAAGTCAGGGTGTCAGGCAGAATCTGACTGGTTGAGGTTTCAGGCCCAGATCTTTCATTAGAACTGTGGAATCTGCTTCTCCTGCTGAGATTATGTGTAGTTTTCATTGATCCCATTGTATCTCTTTGTACTGGGAATGCCCACAAGAAAGTAAACCTCAGGGTGGTATAGAATATAGTGTCATATACAGTATATACCTTGATAATAATTTACTTTGAACTTTGAGATCCTCCAGCAGTTTTTTCAAGATTTCCAGCATCTGCAGGATCAGAATCAGCTTTATTAACACTCACACATGGTATGAAATTTGTTGTTTTGTGTCAGCAGTCGAGTGTAATACATAAGAAGATACGTTAATCACTATGTGACCATGCTGCCCCCTTGATGGGCAGAAGGGCCTCTTTCTGTTTGTGACTCTAAATGACATTCTCTAGGTACCTATCAACAAGGCCTCAGCACTTACGAAACACCAGTCGTTTACTGTTTGCTTTTCAGCTGGAGTCATAAATGTACCTCATGGTAAATGTCAGTCTGCTGGAATATATTTTATTATTTGTTAATTTATTTGTGGTGTTACGTACCCCGTAACTGGGTCACTTACCAGCAAAGATAGAGAGGTCCGTTGAAGTCTGATGGTAGTATTTTTAATGGTATTTATTGATAAAAATACACAAAAATAATATCAATGCAAACATACAGATGATATACGTCATCAATACTAAATCTAAAAGCACGGGTATAATAATAATCACCAAGAAATAGCTCTATCGTTGTCTAGGGGATAATGTATTGTCCGATGGAAATATAAAAGTCACTTTAGTTTGTTCAAGCTGCAGCTTTTTGGTTGGAGAGAAAGACGGGTTAAAACTTGCCCATTCCTTTAATGATGTCAATCCTTCAAGAGTCGTTGGGAGTTGATTTCCCCGTTGTTAGCTAAAAACCGTTCTTCCGTGGTAATGGACCACCGATTCCGGGGCAAATGAAAACGGACGCATGTGGCCTTCCCACCGGCTTTTGCTAATACGGGATCGCTAGCGTTTCTTCTGGTGCGTCTGAGGGGCTGTTCCCACAGACCCTCTTTTATCCTGACTCACAGGGTCTCAGATGTCAATCAGGTTGGGATGATGAAATCCCTCCACCAACTTCCCCCTCGGTTCATTGCCTGGGGGCTTCGATGCATCGTACAGGATTCAATACACAATTCCGTCTCCAAGAGACAATAGCCGGTATCAATGGCTCCGCCTTTTGGAGACCAGGACACATTCCAACTCTTTGTGGATTCTACATGTCTTTCTCTCATTTCCTGGGTCTCCTGAACTGACTCAATAGTGATCTTGCGATTCTCAAAAAGGAGGGGGCTACCCCACACCCTTCAGCCCCTCAGAGCTGTGGCACATTCGTAACAGTGGTAATATTACTTTATGTACTGTGTGTGAGTTATATGTACTGTGTTGTGCACCTTGGTCCGGAGGAACGTTGTTTCATTTGGTGGTGTACATGTGTAAGGTGAATGACAGTGAATTTGAATTTGAACAAGTGGTGGACTACTGCATGAATTAGCAAATGTTATTTATCTGACTGAATTTCACAGAGTCACTGTGGGAAAAGAAGGGATGTTAGAGAAAAGGGATTTAAGACTCTCACTATCACAAGTAGGTCTGGTGTGGGCTGCCATTTTCAACTCTGCTTTATTCTCCAGAGTTCAGAGTGCATTGTCTTTTCAGTATGTTGTACAGGGCTCTCCTAGGGGAACAGGCAGCTCCATTATTAAATCAGTTTGTTTCAACGTGGTCTCTAGTCGGTGAACCAGAGTCAGAAGGAAATAATTAGAAGCATCAGCCCGACCCGTGGGAGATGGGGCGATCAGTTCAACTTGTTACGTTACTGAGCTGAATTAATTCCACTCCAACATGCTTGGGGACACCGAGAAATTGGCCAGCCTTTCAAAACTTGCCAGGACTCTACAGACCTCTGGGTGAAATCTGATTCTTGGGATACGTCCCTTTTCCTTTTATGTTCCTTCCATTGTGAAAAGACTGACCAAAGAAGCATTGTGTATACAGTCAAGCTACTGAGAATGGGGCAGCAGGTCAAGGGGAGGGAAAGAAATCTCCTGCCTCTCCTCGTCAAGTATGCTAAATATGAAAAATGTCTTGTTTTGAGTGATGTTTATTTATCGATTCTCACTTTTTACTAAAGAACAGTGAATTAAGAATGGTGTCACGTCAGCTGTGTCAATCCTGAGGAAGTGAACGTGAGTATTAAGTCAGAAATAGGCCTTGTGGCCCACTGGTCCATGCTGGCCCAGATCCCCATGTCATCCAGTCCCATTTTCCCAAGTTTGGCCCATATCCCTCTAAGCTTTACCTATCCATGTATCTGTCCAAGTACAATTTTAAGTGTCGTCAATGTACTTGCCTCAACCTTCCTCTGGCAGCTCATTCCACTTACTGGCCAACTTCGGTGAAAAAAATGACCCTCGGGCTCCTATTAAATCATTTCAACTAGACTGAAACCGTTGCTCTTTAGTTGTTAATTCCTCAGCCTGTGTGCATTGACTCTATCCAGGCCCCTCATTTTAGACATGAGCATAGTTGGCCACAAGGTTCGGGAGCAGAACTAGGACATTTACTCCATTCACTCGGCTCCAGCATTTGATTATGTCTGGTTTATTTTTCCTCT
This sequence comes from Hypanus sabinus, assembly GCF_030144855.1. NCBI lineage: Eukaryota > Metazoa > Chordata > Chondrichthyes > Myliobatiformes > Dasyatidae > Hypanus > Hypanus sabinus. Next base: position 144,613,509 of record NC_082715.1, on the reverse strand, counting down.
CAAACCCATTCTTCTCCCTTCCCCTCCCCATGCCCTTTGACACCCTCACTAATGAAGTCCCTATCAACCTCTGCTTTAAATACACCCAATGTCTTGGCCTCCACAGCTGTCTATGGCAATGAATTCCACAGATTCACCACCTTCTGGCTAAAGGAAATCCTCCTCATCTCTCTCACCGAGGGATTTCAATTCTGAGACAGTGACCCCTGGTCTTAGACTCTGTTGGAAACTATCTCTATATGTCAACTCTATCTAGGCATTTCAGTGTTTGGTAGGTTACAATGAGATCCTCCTTATTTTCCAAATTCCAGTGAGTGCAGTCCCAGATCCATCAAATGCCCCAACCCTTGCTTTGCTGGGATCGCTCTTGTGAACTGCCTCTGGTCCCTCTCCAATGACAGCACATTCCTTCTTACAACGCTACAACTGTGGTCTGATAATGCCTTATAACGACTCAACATAACATCCCTGCTTTTATCTTCTAGTCTTCTCGAATGTTGGTGTACTGAAGATAAAAGGTGGCTGCTGATCATGTGCTGGAGCATCAACCATTGCCCTCTACTCCTCACGTTTACTGAATTCCATTGGATGGAAGGGGAGTGCCAGTAATGTTATTTTTTTTTACATTTATCGACACACAGCACGGAATATGCACTACTCGCCCTTTAAGACACACCACCCAGCAATCCCCCTATTTAATCCTCGCCGCATTACAGGATTTTAAATGACAGATTACAATTACCAATTGACCTATCAGCCAGTACATCTTCAGAAGGAAGCTCGAATTCCCGGGGGAAACCCAGGTGGTCGCAGGGAGGACGTGCAAATCCTGTACAGGGAGCAGCAGGAACTGAACGCTGCTTGTTTGTACTTTAAAGCACTGTGCTAACCACTATGCTACCGTGCCTCTGGTAGCAGTACCACATGCTACCGTTCCTTTGAATATACATTTCCTTTCAAGGTTCAAAGTAAATTTATATCATAGAACATGTCGTTATATACTAACCTGAGATTGATTTTCTCAGTCATTCACTGTAGAACAGAGAAATGCGATAGACTAAATGAAAACCTACACACAAAGACTGACAAACAACCAGTGTGTAAGAATGAGCTGTTGATGAACATTGTTATCAGAGTGCCTGGGCTGAGGGTCTTGGAAGCAGAGGGAGCTGTTCCTGTAAATAGGACTACCTTGAAGTTCGGCACACATAGACAGCCTAAAAACACACCAGTACTTGCTTGGCAGGATTAGATCATTGAAACCTTGACGTCACCTCACAGTGCAGACTGCTAAAAAAATATTTCCTTCATTACTAACTAAAATTCATTAGTGTGCACCCTTATTGTAAAAGAGCTGTGTGTGTGTGTGCCTGAGATTGTATCATTGTGTGTTCTCAAGTTTCTTTCCTTGCATGTGAAATAAGGCAGATGTGATTCAGTGACTTGTGTATATACTGGGACAAATATTCGTATAGAATTTAAATGGTGTCCTCTCAATGTCTGGCCCCACTAGCCTAATTTTGCCTCATCTCTCAATCTCAAATTGATAAAATTAATATGGCTAATATTTTTATGCTGAAATTGCTTAAAATGCACACCCTTGTAGTTTAGCACTAAAAAACTGCAATGTGTAAAACTAAGCGTTACTAAGTCTGGCTATGTGGTCACGACAGAAATCTGTCTGCCTCTGGAACGTGTTCCATTTTGCTACAGACGGATATTGTAAGAATAAAACTCAAAAATAGTATGTTTGATAAAACTAAACAGGCATGACCTTCTGCGGTCAGCATTTGTGATTGGTTGATCATGCTGTCGGTCATAAAAAGAAACTTTGAAATGACCCTGATTGATTGGCAGACGTATCCTGGGTTTAAAGTTATATTCACACACATGCACCCACACTGCTTCATGCTGCAGGGGCCTGTGGCCTTTCCTGTGCTGAGCCACACTGTGACTGTACTCTCATGGGCCTGGTTGTGTAGATGTGGAGTTAATGCTTCCCTGCTTGGGTGCTGGAAATGGGGTTGGAGTTCATTCAGGACTGAAATTGGGAAGTAGGGGTGGCGGGGACCCTTTTCACCCACAGTGGTCGGCCTTTCCAGTTTTCTATTTCATACTGTCATGGAGCTCAGTTATTCATGACAGAAACTGATTGATTTTTAGATGGACCATAGCTTATGGACAGGCCCTTCGGCCCACAATGTTGTGCTAGCCTAATTAACCGAGAGCCACGCACACACAAAGTGCTGGAGGAGAGTCAGGCAGCGATGATGGAGAGGAATAAACAGTCAATGTTTCAGGCCGAGTCCTTTCATCAGGACTCATGAAATGTCGACTTTCATTTCCCTCCATCGATGCTGAGTTCCTTCAGCATTTTGTCTTTGTTGCTCAAGATTTCCAGCATCTGCAGAACCTTGTGCTTATAACCTTGAGTAATCCCTTCTGCCTACAAAAGTCCATATCCCTCCATTCTCTGAACATTCATGGGCCCATCTAAGAGCCTCTTAAACAGCTCTGTTGGATTTACCACCATCACTGCCCCAGAAGCACATTCCTGCCACACCCCACTTTGTGATCTCTTTTCAAAAACAGAACCTACCCCACACATCTCCTTTGACCTTCCACCTCTCACCTTAAGTGCATTAATATTCAACATTTTGAGCCCGGGAGAAAGATACTGGCTCATAAACACGAGGTTCTGCAGATGCTGGAAATCCAGAGCAGCACACACAAAATGCTGGAGGAACTCAGCAGATCAAGAACTGTCTCAGCCGGAAATGTTGACTGTTTATTCACCCCCGGAGATGCTGCCTAATCTAATAAGTTCCTCCAGCATCTTGTGCAGAAGATATCAGGTGCCTACCCTCTTTATGCCTCTCAACGTTCAGCTTCCATCAGCTCTAATAAACTGAATCCTCTACCAGATCTCCGCTGCTTCAGAGAAATCAAGCAAGGTTTGTCTGACCCCTCCTTATAGCACAGAGCCTCTCATCCAGCCACAATCCTGCTAAACCCCTTCTGCAGCCTCTCCCAGGCTAGAAACGGTATGTGGGATTATTGGAAAATTTTGCTGAGAGCATAGGATGATATCTATACTGACAGGATGCCAATGTAAACAGCACATCTGCCTGCATGTTGGGCTCCTTCCCTCCATCCCCTGCCTCCTGATGTGCTTATTGAAATCTCTCTTCAATGTTGCTCTCGTGCCTGGTTCCACCACTTCCTCCAGCTCCTGCAGCCTGGACCATATAACCATATAACAATTACAGCACGGAAACAGGCCCTTCTAGTCCGTGCCAAACGCTTACTCTCACCTAGTTCCACACAGAGACTTTGCTTTACTGAGGGTGGAACGAGGGGCTCAGTGGCCTGTTCCTACTTCGGGATCTGTACAGACACAGACTTCCTCTCGGTTAAAAGCCATTCACGCTACCCACCACCACGTACCAGGCCGGCACGAGAGGCCAACAGCAGACACAGAAACCAGCCTCCCCACCATACACTCTCTTCGTAGAAACATAGAAAATAGGTGCAGGGGTAGGCCATTCGACCCTTCAAGCCTGCACCGCCATTCAGTATGATCATGGCCGATCATCCAACTCAAAACCCTGTACCTGCTTTCTCTCCATACCCCCGATCTCTTTAGCCACAAGGGCCATATCTAACTCCCTCTTAAATATAGCCAATGAACTGGCCCCAACTGTTTCCTGTGGCATAGAATTCCACAGATTCACCACTCTCCGTGTGAAGAAGTTTTTCCTCATTTCTGTCCTAAAAGGCTTCACCTTTATCCTTAAACTGTGACCCCTCGTTCTGGACTTCCCCAACATTGGAAACAATCTTACTGCATCTAGCCTGTCCAATCCCTTTAGAATTTTATATGTTTCAATAAAATCCCCCGCAATCTTCTAAATTCCAGTGAGTATAAGCCCAGTCGATCCAGTCTTTCTTCATATGAAAGTCCTGCCATCCCAGGAATTAATCTGGTCAACCTTCTCTGTACTCCCTCTATGGCAAGAATGTCTTTCCTCAGATTAGGGGACCAAAACTGCACACAATATTCTAGATGTGGTCTCACCAAGGCCTTGTACAACTGCAGTAGAACCTCCCTGCTCCTGTACTCAAATCCTTTTGCTATGAATGCCAACATACCATTTGCCTTTTTCACCGCCTGCTGTACCTGCATGCTTCACTTCTCAGTAAAAATGTAATCAAAGACCCCGTCCGCCCCAGACGTTACCTCTCTCCCTCCCATCGGGCAGAATACACAAAAGCCCAAAAGCACGTACCACCGGGCTCAGGAACAGCTTCTATCCTGCTATTATAAGACCTATAATAGGTCTCTTAGCACAATAAGATGAACACCAGACATCACAACACACAGAAAATGCTGGAGGAACTCAGCAAGTCAGGGAGCATCTATGAAGGGGAATAAACAGTTGACGTTTCAGGCCGAGACCCTTCATCAGGTTCCTGCAGTGTTTTATGTGTGTGTTGCAAACACAAGAGATTAAGAGATTCTGCAGATGCTGGAAATCCAGAGCCACGCACAAAAACTGCTGGAGGAACTCATCAAGGTCAGGCGGAATCTACGGAGGAGAATGTTTCAGGCTGAGACCCTTTATCGGGGCTTCAATGTGGGAGTTACTCACGATTTGCAGAGTCTCATGTTCTTGACCTCACAATGTACCTCATTATGACTTGCACCATATTGTCTCCCTGCTCTGCGCTTGCTCTGTGACCACAGTGCTTAATTCTGCATTGTGGCTTTCCTTTGTACAACCCCAATGCACTGCTGGAAAGAAATGATCAAAATGGATGGCAAGCAAGCAAAACTTGCTATGTGAAGATATTAAGACAATGGGGTGTGTGGGTGCCCAGGGAGGGGTAACACCTCTGGTGAAGGGGCTTTTTGCGTCCAGTCTGGGGCAGCTAGCTCACCTTTGGTCCCCACCGGACACTCGTCTCTCGCCCGTGGCTCTAAGTAGCTGTTTTCATGTAATTGCGGCCAGACCCCGTACTCCACTTCGACAGGTGGGCTAGCCCAGGTGAGGGCAGCTTGGGGCCTTCCTACCCCAGTGAGACAGGGACACGTCTGTCCTAGCATGTGAAGTCTGCTCTGGCAGACTGGGTGGATGAGATCGACTGTGAGATTCAATGGCCAGGAAGGCAGTTCTGCCACACGTTGTGGAGAGCGAGGGGCATGACAAGGCACAGAAGAAGTAAGAGTCATCCAATGCGACCATAGAGGGTTCAGTTTGCGATGGGTACACGTAGCACTGGGCCAAAGCTTCCAAGGTCAAGAGAGTGGAGCTGTCCCAGAGCAGTGGCTTTTCACATTGAAAACTCTCCCACACAGGTCTCCTATCATTGTTGGATGTGACAGACAACAAACAAGCCAATAATAATGAAACTACGAAGCTCTGACTTTGGCCAACTATCCCTGACTTAACTGAGGTTCCTGCTTTCTAACTGAGATGGAAGTGACTTCACAGTTGGTACAAGCCCAGCACCTCCTGTGGGGTTGAGCTAACGACGTGGTAGTTGTAGCGAAGGACACATATAAGGATCCAGGTTACCGGTGACGATGTATCTGGACATCCCAGTCCAGTGGATGCAACATATCTTGGAGAGGTTGTGATAGACGTAGAGATACGCAATCATTATTCTTTTCTCTTTGATGTGCTGCCTTTAAGAGGTAAGAGATTAGCTTTATTTGCCGCAGATACCTGCAGTGAAGTGCATCAAATCAGATCATTGAGGTTTGTGCTGAGAGTCAGTCCCCGGGTGTCACCACACTTCCGGCGCCAAAACTCACTGACCTCAACCCTGGCTCCACATCTTTGGCATGTGGGAGGGAAGTGGAAACCGACATGGTGACAGGGCGAACGTGCAAACTCCTTACTGACGGTGGCAGGAATCGAACCCCGATCTTACAGCTGGCACTGTAAAACATTGCACCAACCACTGTGTACCACACTTTTAAATCAGTAAGGTGTGCTCAGCTGGTTCTGGCGTCCAAATGAGTATGTCCCTCCTTCAATATTTGTCAGACAGCTTAGAATAAAAAGACTGAGCTGAATGCAGCCTTATTAACTTACTCTTCAGCATTACTGAGCGGCAGGGTGGGTCGACTCGATGTGTGTGCATGAATGTGTGATCCTGCCTGGAGTTGTGTGATTGGCACAGTCCTAACCTCAAGGAGCCTATTAATTCATCAGACCTGCATTAAAATATGAACCATATGGGATGTGTTGAAATTAAATGTTCAATATGTATTTATATTTTGGATCTTTTAGAGCATTTAACTTTTAATTTAGTATAATATACACTTCAGGTTATAAATAGAGATCTATAAGGTACACATTTTAATTTCAGATATTAACTCTGCACTTAAATATTAGCTTAATCGAGTGAAATAAATTAATATTAGCTCCTATTCTAAATTCCATCAAAGAGTCTCGTTATCACCCATTGCTCCAGACTCGTTACAATCCTTAAAGATTAGTTTAGTTCTCATTTGTCACAGGTACATTGAAACATACAGTGAAATGTGTCCTTGTGCCAGTGACCAGCACTGTGTGAGGATGTGCTGGGGACAGCCTGCAAGTGTTGACATGCTTCCTGCGCCAACACAGGACGGCCACCACTTACTAATTCAAACCCATACGACCTTGGAATATGGGAGGAAACTGGAGCACCTGGAGGAAACCCACTTGGTCACAGGGAGAACATACAAACTCCTCAAAGACAGCGGTGGGAATTGAACCCTGATCTTACAGCTGGTGTTGTAGAGCATTGTGCTAACCACTACTGTAAAGTTCAGAGAAATTACATCACACAGGGTCAGGAATGCAGTGACTGCAGGGACGTTACATCACACAGAGTGAGGAATACAGTGACTGCAGGGACATTACATCACACAGAGTGACTGCAGGGACATTGCATCACACAGAGTGAGGAATACAGTGACCACAGGGACATTACATCACAGAGTGAGGAATACAGAGACTACAGAGACATTACATCACACAGAGTGAGGAATACAGTGACTGCAGGGACATTACATCACACAGAGTGAGGAATACAGTGACCACAGGGACATTACATCACAGAGTGAGGAATACAGTGACCACAGGGACATTACATCACACAAAGTGAGGAATACAGTAACCGCAGGGACATTACATCACAGAGTGAGGAATACAGTGACCACAGGGACATTACATCACAGAGTGAGGAATACAGTGACTGCAGGGACATTACATCACACAAAGTGAGGAATACAGTAACCGCAGGGACATTACATCACAGAGTGAGGAATACAGTGACCACAGGGACATTACATCACAGAGTGAGGAATACAGTAACCGCAGGGACATTACATCACAGAGTGAGGAATACAGTAACCGCAGGGACATTACATCACAGAGTGAGGAATACAGAGACCGCAGGGACATTACATCACACAGAGTGAGGAATACAGTGACCACAGGGACATTACATCACACAGGGTCAGGAATACAGTGACTACAGGGACATTACATCACACAGAGTGAGGAATACAGTGACCACAGGGACATTACATCACAGAGTGAGGAATACAGTAACCGCAGGGACATTACATCACAGAGTGAGGAATACAGTAACCGCAGGGACATTACATCACAGAGTGAGGAATACAGTGACCGCAGAGACATTACATCACACAGAGTGAGGAATACAGTGACCGCAGGGACATTACATCACACAGGGTCAGGAATACAGTGACTACAGGGACATTACATCACACAGAGTGAGGAATACAGTGACCACAGGGACATTACATCACACAGAGTGAGGAATACAGTGACCACAGGGACATTACATCACACAGGGTCAGGAATACAGTGACTACAGGGACATTACATCATACAGAGATGTATCAAAGAGGCACGACTACGCAGGTGCGTGACCTCAGAGCGTGGAAGATTTAAAAAGGGAAGCAAGCTTGCATGGTTCCTCTGAATCACAGCAAGCAGGCAGTGGAGTAAGTCGCTGGTTTTCGGGAAAAAGTTTTTTTTTTCCAAACTACTTGGGATAAAAGAGGAACGACTGCACAGGCGCATGACCTCAGAGCGCGGAAGATTTAAAAAGAACACCACCATATCGAGCAGGCAGCATCGGAGCGGGCAGCAGAGTGAGAGGGTGCAGAGTGATAGGGCTTTGGCTCAACGGGCTTAGGCGGAAACAGGAAGAGGCTTCCTGCCACCGTTGAGTAAAGTGGTAGGTTACACGTTTGTTTATTTAGAGCTGACAGCTGGATTAGAGGTATGCATTTTGGATTAGTGTTGTGCCTGGAGTGCCAGATGTGGGGTCCTTGGGAGACTCCCAGCCTACCCCAGGATTACACCTGCTCCAGATGCAATGAGATGAAGCTCCTTAGGAATCAAGTGAGGGATCTGGAGCAACAACTTGATGACCTTCAGCTAATTAGAGAAAGTGAGGAGGTGATCGATAGTACCTATAGAGAGATAGTGGACATCATCTCTGTGACAGTCCCCCTCAGGAACCGATATAAAGTTTTTGATACTGTTCGAGGGGTTGACCTGACAGAGGAAGACCACAATGAACGGGACTCTGGCACTCTGCCCAGAGCCGTGATAAAGAAATAAAGGAGAAATGCTGGAGTTATAGGGGATTCCATCGTGAGGGGAACAGACAAGAGATTCTGCGAGCCGGACAAGGATACCCGGATGGTGTGTTGCCTCCCTGGTGCCAGGTTGCGAGATATCTCAGATCGGGTCCACAGTATCCTGAGAAGAGAGGGCGAGCAACCAGAAGTCTTGGTACATGTTGGTACCAATGACATAGACAGAAAAAGAGAGGAGGTCCTAAAGGATGATTACTGGGAGCTAGGAAGAAAATTGAAATGCCAGACCCCCAGAGTAATAATCTCAGGATTACTGCTTGAGCCATGTGCTAATGAAGGTAAGAATAGCAGAATTAAGCAGATGAATGTGTGGCTAAGTAACTGGTGCAGGGGGCAGGGCTTCAAATTCTTAGATGATTGGGATCTATTTTGGGGGAGGCATGACTTATACAGAAACAATGGGTTACACCTGAACTCAAAGGATATTAATATCCTGGCCGGATTGTTTAATATAGCTGTTAGTGAGGGTTTAAACTGAGTTGGCAAGGGGAAGGAAACCCTTAGGGTCAAGGAAGAGGAAAATAGTAATAAGTCAAAGATACTGTGCAGCAGAGAAAGTAAGAAGGACAGGCAGGTGAATAGACAGAATAATTTGTTGTGCGATAGAAATATAGCAAAATCAGTAACGGGTACTGATCTAAATGTACAATACTTAAATGCACACAGCATTAGAAATAAAGTGGATGACCTTGATGTACAGCTACAGGTTAAAAGGTATGACATAGTGGCCATCACTGAGTCATGGCTAAATGATGGATGTGATTGGGAGCTGAATGTTCAAGGATACACCGTGTATTGGAAAGATAGGAAGGTAGGTAAAGGGGGTGGCGTGGCCCTGATGGTAAGCAATGATATCAAATCACTAGAAAGAAGCGACATAGGATCAGAAGAAGTAGAATCCTTATGGGTCGAGTTAAGAAATGGCAAGGGTAAAAAGACACTAATAGCAGTTATATACAGGCCTCCAAACAGCAGTCGGGATGTGGACTACAAGTTACAGCTGGAAATAGAAAAGGCATGTCGGAAGGAAAATGTCAGGATAATTAAGGGAGATTTTAATATGAAAGTGGATTGGGAAAGTCAGGAAGGTACTGGATCTCAGGAGAGGGAGTTTGTAGAATTCCTACGGGATGGCTTCCTGGAGCAGCTTGTCCATCAGCCCACTGGGGATCAGCTGCTTTGGATTGGGTGCTGTGTAATGAGCCTGAGGTGATTAGGGAGCTAGAGGTAATGGAGCCCCTTTGGAAGGAGTGACCATAATATGATTGAGTTCAGATTTGAAAAGGAGAAGTTGGTATAAGGTGTATCAATATTTCAGTGGAACAAAGGAAATTACAGTGGTATGAGAGAGGAACTGGCACAAGTTGATTGGAAAAGTAAGCTAAATGGAAGGGCAGTAGCGTAGAATTGGATGAAATTCCTGCAAGAAATAAGGAGAGTACAGGAAAAATATATTCCAAGAAAAAAGAAAATCATAAAAGGAGAAATGACACAGATGTGGCTAATGAGAGAAGTTAATGCTAAAATAAAAGCAAAAGAGGCAGCATACAAGGAAGCCAAAATTAGTGGCAAAACTGAAGACTGGACGAATTTTAAAAATTTACAGAAGGAAAGTAAGAAAGTAATTAGGAAAGAAAAGATTAATTATGAAAGGAAATTGGCAATTAACATAAAAAAGGATACTAAGAGGTTTTTTAAATGTATGAAGTAAAAGAGTGACGGGGTAGTGTGTTCCCCTTAAGACATTTGTTTAGCTTTATTACATTTTCGCTTTAGTAATTCATTTGTAATTATTTTCCTGTTAAAGTTAAGGTTGTTGAAAGTAAATTCACTGTCTGTGTTGTATCGCGGCATGCGACGACGTCACATCCAGTTTCGCCACATGTTGTAGGTAAATACCAGTTTGGAGAAATGGGAAGACAGGGGCTTGTGTGTGTTGGATTAGTGTGAGAAAAGTTTCATTCTACGCACTAAGAAACATCATAGAAGCAATGCCGTAAGTTCATATGATAATCGAAATGTTGAAGTAAAAATGTTAACGCTAATTCTGTTAAAAGTAATGATGGTTGATAAAGTTTATTTTCTTGTGCTATTGAAAGCGTTGCTGGATAGTTTGTGTTGAAGTGTATTTAAAGTTGTTGATGGCATAGGTAAGTTCTGACTGTATGTTGTACTTTAATGTAATATAGTTTGTTGTAGTTTTACTTTTACAAGTATTTATGATGTAAATGTGATGCCAAGAAGGAAACAAATACTGTATTATATTTTGTATTGTTTTATCAACAGTTTTCACTATATGTTAATGTGGAAGAGTAAACAGTAAACAGTTAATCTTACTGTGATTCTTGCCTTCATTGACTACGGTTTACCTCTGTGTTTAGTTCAGAGTTTCTACACCTGCACAAGAACACTACAGGTAGATATATGACGTTTTAAAAAGGATGCTGGAGAAATTATAATGGGTAACAGGGATGGCAGAGGAACTAAATGAGTATTTTGCATTATTCTTCACAGTGGAAGACATTAGAAACATACCTGATAGCCAGAGGTCTCAGGGAATAGTATTAGGTACAGTCAAGATTACTAGAGAGAAAGTGCTTGAGAAGCTAAATGGACTAAGGATAGATAAGACTCCTGGACCAGATGAAGTGCATCCATGGGTTCCGAAGGAGGTGACTTTGGAGATTGTGGAGGCATTGGAAATAATCTTCCAGGAATCAGTAGACTCTGGCACGGTTCCGGAGGACTGGAAGGTCGCAAATGTAGTTCCGTTATTTATGAAAAGGGGGGGCAGCAAAAAGAAAATTACAGACCTATTAGTCTGACATCGGTAGTTGGAGTCGAACCTCAAGGATGAGATTATGAATTACCTCGAGGTGCATGACAAAATAGGCCCAAGCCAGCATGGTTTCATGAAGGGAAGATCCTGCCTCACCAACCTTTGGAATTTTTTGAGGTAATCTCAAATAAGGTTGACAAGGGAGAGGCTGTGGATGTTGTGTATTTGGATTTCCAAAAGGCCTTTGATAAGGTGCCACATAAGGGGCTGCTTAATAAGAAGAGGGCCCATGGAATTACAGGAACGGCGTTGGAAAGGGTGGAGCATTGGCTGATAGACAGAAAGCAAAGAGTGGAAATACAGGGATCCTATTCTGGTTGGTTGCCAGTTACTAGTGGTGTTCCGCAGGGGCTGGTGTTGGGGACTCTTCTTTTTACACTGATAATTTAGATTATGGATTAAATGGTTTTGTGGCTAAGTTTGCAGATGACACCAAGGCAGGTGGAGGAGCAGGAAGTGTTGAGGAAATGGAAAGGTTGCAGAGAGACTTTGTCAGTTTAGGAGAGTGGGCAAAGAAATGGCAGATGAGATACAATGTTGAGAAACATATGGTTGTACATTTTGGAAGAAGAAACAATTGGGCAGATTATTATTTAGATGGGGAGAAAATTCAAAAATCAGAAGTGCAAAGGAACTTGGGGGTCCTAGTGCAGGATACCCTAAAGGTTAACCACCAGGTTGGATCGTCAGTAAGGAAAGTGAATGCTATGTTGGCATTCATTTCAAGGGGAATAGTGTATTAGAGTAAGGAGGTGTTGATGAGGCTCTCTGGGGCACTGGTGACACCCGATTTGGAACACTGTGTGCAGTTTTGGACCCCATATCTTAGAAAGGATGTGCTGACGTTGGAGAGAGTTCAGAGAAGATTCACTAGGATGATTCCTGGAATGCAGGGACTAACATATGAGGAGCATTTGTCAGCTCTTGGACTGTATTCATTAGAGTATAGAAGAATGAGAAAGGATCTCGTAGAAACATTTCGAATGTTGAAATGGTTGGACAGAGTAGATGTGGAAAGGCTGTCTCCCTTGGTTGGTGAGTCCGGGGCAAAAGGCCACAGTCTTAGAATTAGAGGGTACCCATTTAAAACAGAGATAAGGAGAATTTTTTTAAGCCAGAGGGTCGTGGATTTATGGAATTCGTTGCCACATACAGCTGTGGAGGCCCAATCAGTGAGGATGTTTAAGGAGGAGATTGATAGGTATCTAATTAGTCAGGGTATCAAGGGATATGGAGAAAAAGCCGGAAATTGGAACTAAATGGGAGAATAGTTTATCTCATGGTGGAATGACAGAGCAGACATGATAGGCCGAATGGCCTACTTCTGCTCCTTTGTATTGTGATCTTGTGACTACAGAGACGTTAGATACACAGAGAGAGGAATACAGTGACTGCAGGGACATTACATCACACAGAGTGAGGAATACAGTGACCACAGGGACAGTACATCACACAAAGTGAGGAATACAGTGTCTACAGGGACATTACATCACACAGAGTGAGGAATACAGTGACCACAGGGACCTTACATCACACAGAGTGAGGAGTACAGTGACTACAGAGACATTACTCTCACAGACTGTGAGGAACAATGTGATTACAGGGAGATTATATCACGCAGATTATGAGGAATAATATGACTGCAACCATCCGAAGGATACCTACATGGTCACGGGTGATCATAGAAACTGCTTACAGACAGTGGCAGGAACTGATCCTCAGTCGCTGCTTCTGTAAGGCATTGTTCTAACCTTCATGCTACTCTGCTACCCCTATATAGGATATTGATGTCCTAGTGTGAGCGGATGTGTGTTAATATCTTGCCAGGATTTTAGTGATGTAAAATGGTTTTCCTGATCTCTGTTTGCACTGACCATTAAGCATCTATTTACACAAATCCCATTCCATCTCCTCAGATCCACCACTCACCTACAGACAAGTGACAGTTGTCAGTTCATCAACCTACCAAATGGCTCATCTTTTGGATATGGGAGAAAAGCAGAGCACCCAGTGAAATCCACATCTTCACAGGGAGAACGTTCCAACTGCACACGGACAGCAACGGAAGTCGTGATTGAGCCACCAGGCAGTCTCTCTACCGGCTGAGCTGCTGAGGTGCCCATCTGTTGATGGAGAGAGAAGAAGATGATTGGGAGATGATCTGTATAGAAACTAAACACCAGCACAGACAGAGGGAGAAAATACCCTGTCTCTGTGATGTAAATATTGTGGTATCTAATTAGTTTAACTAAATCAATCTGCAACTTACCACTGATCTGTGTTTACCATGAGGTGACGGTGCACCTCTAGAATACTCTGTGTAGATCACACTTAGGATATCGTGTTCAGTTTTACATTATAGGAAGGGTAAGGAAATTTTAGAGTGCAGAGAAGATTTACTGGGATACTGCCTGGATTAGAGAGCTTGTCATAAATGTATAGGCTGAGCAAGCTAGGGCTTTTCTCTTTAGAAGAAAGGAGGATAAAAAGTGACTTGCGAGAGGTGAACAAAATGATAAGAAACAAAAAGTGAACAGCCAGAGACTTTTTCCCCCATGGTGGAAATGGCTAATACAATGGTGCATCAGTCTAAGGTGTTTGGAGGGAAGTATAGGGAGGATGTCACAGTTAGATTTTCATACACTGAGGGTGGTGAATGAGTGGATCACTCCACGCCATCTACAAAACCTCTTCCCCCAGGCAGTTAATCTGAACAACCTTTCTAGTTAGACAGCCCACCCCCCTCTATCTGTTACCATAATCACTGCTTTGCACTTTAAATACTTTAACCAATTTTTATAATGCTGTTTACATTGTAAGTACATGCTGGTATTTGTGTATTTATTTCATTGACATACTTTAACTTCTACCTTTATTATTCATATAATTCTTTATTCTGTATAATTGTTGAATGTTGTTTTGCTGCATGTCACATGCTGACCAGCAGCAGATTCCAAATACATGTAAGTGTATATGGGGAATAAAATTGATCCTTGACTGTGTTGCCAGGGGCGATGGTGGAGGCAGACACATTAGGGACAGTTAAGAGATTCAGGTAGACGGAAAGGGTGAGAGAAACACGTTGGGCTCTGTGGGAGGTGCTACGTATGCACAGAGCAAGAATTACAATATAACGAAGTGGTATGGTTACTGGTGTTTACTGATTCTTGTTAGTATCAGTGCACACTGTGCCAATTACAGTGTGGCAGTTACGAGCCGGGCCTGCACCGAAAGAGCATGCCTCCAGTACGTATGAGGCTGAAGCAATTCTCTGCCTGATCGATGTGTATTCACCACCTTCTCACAATCAATCTGATACGGTACAGGAGGGGAGGGTCAGATGGATTTCAGAGTAGGTTAAAGGGCTGTCACAATATTGTGGGCTGAATGGCCTGTACTGTGCAGAAATATTCTGTGTTCTCTGTTAACTGCAAACACCTGCAGGACATCAATAACTTTGTGTGTGTGTCCTTACAAGGTTAAACAAGATCCCACCCATTCTGCAAGCTCTGTTAGATGGGCGACAAATTTTCAGCTTCCCAGACAGCTCGTTCCCCTTTAGTCTGTGCCTGCTCCTTGTCTGGTTTAATTCTGATCAAGCCTGCCTATAAGGACAGTCCTCAGCCCATGAACAAGCCATAGCTGGAAGCTCACCCTCATTGAGGAGTGTTTGGAAACAGGAGGTGACATGCTGGCAAAGGGAGTCACTGCAGGGCTCTGTGAAGGCTCGGTCCATTCGTTAATGTTCCTGGATGTTCACTGACCTTCTCCGGCTCAGATTCGGAGTTATTTATCACACGTACATCAACGTGTACAGTGGAATGCGTCAAAACACACAGAATGATGGAGGAACTCAGCAGGCCAGGCAGCATCTATGGAAAGGGGTAAACAGTCAACGTTTCCGGCCGAGACTCTCCATCAGACAGACAGACAGACATACTTTGTTGATCCCGAGGGAAATTGGGTTTCGTTACAGTCGCACCAACAGCCAGGACTATAATGGTCACATCAGGGTTTTTGCCCAAAGTCTCTGGATTTCCTGCATCTGCAGAATCCCTTGTGTTAGTGAAATGTGTGATTTGCTTTCGTATCCAACACAATCTAACGATGAGCTTGTGTCACCAGATGTTCTGGTGCCAACATAGCATGTGATTTGGCTGGACGAAACTGAGCTGGTTTGAACTCTTTTCACTCCCCTCATCCTCTAACAGCTTCTGAAATGTAGTAAAATTCAGAGAGTCCATTCAGCCCATCAGGTCTATGGAAGCAGAGTTCATCTCCCTCTCCACTCACATTCCAGTTTTGCCTCTATATTTGAGGCACAAGACACTGCAGGTTCTGGAATCTGGAGGGTCAGACGGTCTGCTCGGGGAACTCGATGGGTCAAGCAGAATCCGTGGGAGGAGGAGAGGAGGTGTTGACATTTTGGGTTGAAAGCTTGCATCAGGATCTCAGTGGGAAGGAAGGAATTGTTGACAGGTTTTGATGCTGGGATTTGACCGGAACTTCGGACAATTCATTCCCCGAGCCTCCCTCTGCAGATTCTGCTCAGCCCACTGAGGTCTTCCAGCTGATTGTTTGCTGTTTAGCTCCGTGTTCCCGGAAAACCTCACGTAATCAATTCATGTCAGTCTTTGAAGGTCTATCTGTGATGATTGGATTCAGTTTATTTGACTGAGAGAATGCTCCCTGAGTGTATCCCTCCACAGATACACAAACCCCTAGCTCCATGTTCCCAGTAATCTTCACATTGCTATAACCAATTCCTGTTGGTGTTGAAAGCTCCATCTGTGATGGTTGGATGGAGATTACTTGACTGAGTGAGTGCTCCTGAGTGCATCCTTCCACAGGTACACACCCCTTGCTCCATGTTCCTGGCAACACTCACATATCAATAATAGTGTACTGTGTATGTTAATCAAAATGGCTTCTTTGTTTGTTAAAAGTAAAACTGCTTCTTTGTTATGCTAACTGGTGAGAGAGTGCTTTTCTGGCAGAGCACTCTCGAAGCTTCTCGAAGTTTGTTTGGGTTAAAGTTGCGGATAACGGGGATTGTATTTATTTGTAAACCAATTGGGTTGGATGTCATTTCTCTTGTGGGTCTGGGAGCTGGGATTGCGTGGTCTGTTTGGGGAGTCGGGAAGAAGACGGCGAGGAAGGTGGATGGGTGCAGCACTGCTGGTCGATGACTGAAGGTGGTCCCAGGTGCGGGGGTCATGGAGGTCGGACGAGAGTGAAGAGGGGTCGGAGGATTTGATGGTTGAGCTCCAACGATGTGCACTAAATTGACTGAACTCTGATAAGTTTTGGCACCGTGTCTTTATTTTCTTTTCCTTCATATATAATGTATCGTTATTAATCACTTAGTTCCAGTAAGATATATAAAGTGTATTCTGTAAACGTACCTGGTGTGCTCTTGATATTGTGTGTGCGAGTTTGTATTAGCAAGTATTTCACAGCATCCATGTATATGGGAGGCGCGGTTTGGCAGGTGAACGAATTTTCCCCCAGACATACACCCGCCGGTCACGTGAGTGTTACAATAGAAACATAGAAACACACAAAAGATACAGCACAATACAGGCCCCTCGGTCCACAATGCTGTGACAAACATGTCCTTACCTTAGAACTGCCTCGGCTTACCCATAGTCCTCTGAGCTCCACGTACCTATCCAGGAGTCTCTTAAAAGACCCTATCGTATCTGCCTCCACCACCATTGCCGGCAGCCCATTCCACGCACTCACCACTCTCTGCGTAAAAAAACTTACCCCTGACATCTCCTCTGTACCTACTCTCCAGCACCTTAAATCTATGCCCTCTTGTGCTAGTCATTTCAGCCCTGGGAAAAAGCCTCTGACTATCCACACGATCAATGCCTCTCATTATCTTGTACACCTCTATCAGGTCAGCTCTCATCCTCTGTCGCTCCAAGGAGAAAAGGCCGAGTTCACTCAACCTATTCTCATAAGGCATGCTCCCCAATCCAGGCAACATCCTTGTAAATCTCTTCTGAACGCTTTCTGTGGTTTCCATGTCATTCCTGTAGTGTGGCGACCAGAACTGAGCACAGTACTCCAAGTGGGGTCTGACTAGGGTCCTATATAGCTGCAATATTACCTCTCAGCTCTTAAACTCAAAATCTCACGATTGATGAAGGCCAATGCACAGTATGCCTTCTTAAACACAGAGTCATCCTGCGCAGCAGCTTTGAGTGTCCGATGGACTTGGATCCCTCTGATCCTCCACACTGCCATTAATACTTACCATTAATACTATATTCTGCCATCATATTTGACCTACCAAACTGAACACTTTCCTACTTTCTCAATAAGCCTTGCATGGGGTACCTTATCAAATCCCTTGCTGAAATCCATATGCCCTAGATCTACAACTCTACCTTCTTCAATATGTTTAGTCACATCCTCAGAAAATTAAATCAGGCTCATAAGGCACAACCTGGCTTTGACAAATCCATGCTGACTATTCCTAATCATATTATGCCTCTCCAAATGTTCATAATTCCTGCCTCTCAGGATCTTCTCCATCAACTTACCAACCACTGAAGTAAGACTCACTGGTCTCTAATTTCCTGGGCTATCTCTACTCCCTTTCTTGAATAAGGGAACAACATCTGCAATCCTCCAATTCTCTGGAACCACTCCCATCCTCATTGATGATGCAAAGATCATTGCCAGAGGCTCAGCAATCTCCTCTCTCACTTCCCACAGTAGCCTGGGGTACATCTCATCCAGTCCTTGTGACTTACCCAACTTGATGCTCTCTAAAAGCTTCAGCGCATCCTCTTTCTTAATATCTACATGTTCAAGCTTTTCAGTCCATGGCAATCATCACTACAATCACCAAGATCATTTTCTGCAGTAAATACTGAAGCAAGGCATTCATTCAGTACATTCAGTATCTCCTCCGGTTCCATACACAGTTTTCCATTGTCACACTTAATTGGTCCTATTCTCTCATATATTATCTTCTTGCTCTTCACATACTTGTAGAATACCTTGGGGTTTTCCTTAATCCTGTCCACCAAGGCCTTCTCATGGCCCCTTCAGGCTCTCCTAATTTCATTCTTAAGCTCTTTACTGCTAGCTTTATAATCTTCTAGATCTCTATCATTACCTAGTTTTTTGAACCTTTCATAAGATCTTTTTTTCTTCTTAACTAGATTTACAACAGCCTTTCTGCACCATGATTCCCATACCCAACCATCCTTTCCCTCTCTCATTGGAACATACCTATGCAGAACCCCCACAAATACCCCTGATCATTTGCCACATTTCTTCCGTACGTCTCCCTGAGAACATCTGTTTCCAATTTATGCGTCCATGTTCCTGCCTGATAGCGTCATATTTCCCCTTACTCCAATTAACCGTTTCCCTAACTTGTCTGTACCTATCCCTCTCCAATGTTATGGTAGAAGAGATAGAATTGTGATCACTATCTCCAAAATGCTCTCCCACTGAGAGACCTGACACCTGACCAGGTTCATTTCCCAAAAACCAGATCAAGTACAGCCTCTCCTCTTGTAGGCTTATCTACATATTGTGTCAGGAAACCATTCTGAGCACACCTAACAAACTTCATCCCATCCAAACCCATCAATCTAGGAAGATGCCAATCAATATTTGGGAAATTAAAATCTCACATCACAACAACCCTGTTTTTATTACACCTTTGCAGAATCTGTCTTCCTATCTGCTCCTCGATGTCCCTGTTACTATTGGTCGGCCTATAAAAAGTACCCAGTAGAGTTATTGACCCCTTCCTATTCCTAACTTCCACCCACAGAGACTCAGTAGACAACAGCTCCATGGC
This sequence comes from Hypanus sabinus, assembly GCF_030144855.1. NCBI lineage: Eukaryota > Metazoa > Chordata > Chondrichthyes > Myliobatiformes > Dasyatidae > Hypanus > Hypanus sabinus. The sequence continues at coordinate 144,594,147 of NC_082715.1, read as the reverse complement.
TTCCTCCTTTTCTGCAGCCGTGACACTATCCCTGATCAACAGTGCCACACACCCACCTCTTTTGCCTCCCTCCCTGTCCTTTCTGAAACATCTAAAGCCTGGCACTTGAAGAAGCCATTCCTGCAACTGCACCATACAAGTCCCTGTAATGGACAAAACATCATAGCTCCAAGTGTTGATCCATGTTCTAAGCTCATCTGATTTGCTCATAATACTCCTTGCATTAAAATAGACCCATGTTAAACTATCAGTCTGAGTTCGTCCCTTCCCTATCACCTTCCTATCCTCCCTCTCGCACTGTCTCCAAGCTTTCTATTTTTGAGCCAATCTCACTTTCCTCTGTCACTTCAGCTCAGTTCGCTCCCACTAGCCATTCTAGTTTAAAGTCTCCCCAAAAACCTTAGCAAACCTCCCCTCCGGGATTCAAGTGCATCCCATCCTTTTTGTACAGGTCACACCACAGGATCATCCCAATGCTCCAGAAATATGAATCCCTGCCCCCTGCTCCAATCCCTCAGCCACGCATTTATCCTCCACCTCACTCTATTCCTATACTCACTGTCACGTGGCACAGGCAGGAATCCCAGGATTACTAACTTTGTGGTCTTGCTTCTGAGCTTCTTTCCTAACTCCCTGTAGTCTGCTTTCAAGACCTCCTCTCTTTTCCTATGTATGTCGTTGGTACCAATATGTACCATGACCTCTGGCTGTTCTCCTTCCCACTTCAGGATATCATGGACACCATCAGAAACATCCCAGACCCTGGCACCTGGGAGGCAAAATACCATCTGTGTTTCTTTCCTGTATCCACAGAATCACCTGTCTGACCTGCTAACTTTAGAGTCACCTATCACTGCTGCCTTCCTCTTCCTTTCCCTACCCTTCTGAGCCACAGGGCCAGTCTGTGTGCCGGAGGTTGCTTCCCCAGGTAGGCTGTCCCCCGCAACAGTACTCAAGCAGGAGTACTTATTGTTAAGGGGTACAGCCACTGGGGTACTCTCTAGTGTCTACTTCTTGCCCTTGCCTCTCCTGACTGTCACCCACTTATCTGTCTCCCAAGGCCCTGGAGTGACTACCTGCCTATAGCTCCTCTCTATCAGCTCCTCACTCTTCCTGGCCAGACAAAGATCATCAAGCTGCATCTCCAGTTCCCTAACCCGAACCGTAAGCAACTGCAGCTTGACACATCGGGTACAGATGTGGCCGTCCGGGAAGCTGGGAGACTCAGGATTCCCCACATCCGACACCGAGCACAGAACACTGGTCTCACACACATACTTCCTTTCTGTATTCTACACAGATAACCTACCTCGCCACGACCCTTTATCACCAAAGACCCGTTCAGCCAAAGCCTTCCTACTCTGTCTCCCTCCACTCCATCACCCACTACTCCGACGTCCGCTGTTTAAATCTGTCTTCTTTTTAAACTCTTCTCACTGTTCTCACTGGCTGACCTGCACGTGCTTGCACAGTCGTGTCCTGTTCAAACCGCTGAAGAAATAATGGCCCTAATTAATTTACCTTTGCGTAACCCCTGGCAATGCATTCCATGCACCCACCACTCTCTATGTCAAAACTTATCTTCAGTGTTTTAGTTTAGATTATGGATGACTGAGGGACAGGGTCTCAGATGATAAATGTTTCTGAACTCTGCCCTCCAACACTCCTTAGGAAACTACCTTTATAATTGCAACATTTAAAAGACACTTGCTTGAGAACTTGGTTAGCAGAGGTGTAGAGGGATATGGTCAAGCACGGGCAAATGGATGAGCTTGGGGGGCAGTCTAGTTAGCATGGATGAGTTGAGCTGGAGGGCTGTATGATTCTATGGCCTGGACTGCTTGTAGCAGTTACCACAAAACACTGGAGGGATATCAGCACAAAATGTTCCAAACCCACGAGCACAGTAAGTGGACCATTCCCCAGGGAAAGGGAACCAAAGGCTAGAGGGGATATGTTCAAGGTGAGAGGGGAATGATTTCTTCACTCAAATGGAGTTAACTGTCTGAATGAGTGGCTGAGGCAGACACAATAACGACACTGAAATGTCGTTTGAACAGGCACAAGGCTAGGTCTGATCAGTTGGACCTTATTGTTGACCTGCTTTGCGCTTTCTCTGTAGCTGTTACACTTTATTCTGCATTTTGTTGTTGCTTTTCCCTCATGCTCTCATTATTAATTTTTTATTTGGACAGTTTGTTGCACTTCATTCTGCATTGTTATTATTTTATATTGTTCCACCTCAATACACTGTGCGATGATTTAATCTGCATGGAGAGTACACAAGAGGAGCTTTTCACTGTGCCTATATACATGTGACTATAATAAACCAATACCAGTACTGGGTATTTAAAATGGAGATTGGTACATTTTGAACATTCAGGGAGGTGAGGGTGATGGGGAGAAGAGCAGATGGGACCTGGGGCATATCAGCCATGATTATATTGAATGAGAGGGCAGGATTGAGGGGGCAATTCCACCTCCCTTTACCTTATGTACTTCTGTCCACCTCATTTACTCTTACCATGACTGAGCTTGGTACGAGCCCTCTCTCCAGGCAAGGTTAAAGCACTGCTGCCTGCTACCTCTGACTCAGTGAGCAATGTCATTACTCTGACTAAGCAGCGTGAACATTGCCTGTGAAGCTGTGACCCAAGTACAGAGACTCCACTGTGAAGCAGAGACAATCCCATTTAGAATTTCAGTCTCTCCCCAATGTGTAAAGCTCTGGGATGTAAAAATGACGTATCTCACTCAAACTATCAAATGGGAGATTAGGGATGGCAGGAATAATGAGATTTGAGTTCGCATATTTATAGACTTCTTAACAACTCAGAAATGTGAAAGAATAAAATCCACAGATGTCTTTTTTATTGAAATTGGATATGTTTCCATAACATAGAGGTAACAGCATGAGTTATGAAAGGTTTGGTTCTTCTGATCTTCATGAAATTACTCACGTATTCTAGTCCTTCTCCCCTGCTCACACTTGCGGTGATTGTAGGTGGGATCTGTCCCAGCACCGACTAAATGTGAAAAACCAAAGCTGAAGTTTTGCGACTGGTTGTTTCTGGATGTTGACCGTGGTCGTGTGGCGGAGCCTGTCTGCACCATTCACTCTCTTCAGGCTTTGCTTGTGGTGACGGCAGAAAGGGCTTCCGTATGGACAGCATCCTGAGAACAACCCCCTCTCTCTGCACAGGGAGATAGTTGTCTAGCGTTGTGGGGATTCCCCTGGAATATTGGACAGAAGCAATGTCAGAACAGGACTGATCAATATGTCATTACTCATCAGCTGTATGAATCATACATCTTCACGGAGGGATTTTACAGAAGTCTCTGATGTTATGTTCTAAATTACATCGTACCGTAAGTGCAGAAGAGCTGAAAGTCACCTTGAGCTCATTGTTTTCTGTTCCCAAGTGTGCTCATTAAATATATCTCTGAATAGAAGAAGAGGGGAGGAAGGAGGGAAATTATTTTTTACCAGAAGGAGAAATCGATATTCATGCCCTCAGTTTGGAGGCTCGCTAGATGAAATATAAGTGTTGCTCCTCCACCCTAAGCTTGGTCTCCTCTTGGCACAATAGGCAGCCATGGACTGACCCGTCTGAACGGAAACAGGAATGGGAATTAAAATGGCCACCGGGAGGTTCCACTATTGGCGGAAGGAGCAGAGCTGCTCGACAAAGCAGTCCCCCAATTTACAATGGCTCTCACCAACGTAGAGAAGCTCTGGAGAGACGAGGCAAGTCCAGCAGACTCACAGGTGAAGTGTTACCTCGCCTGGAAGGACTGTTTGGGGCCCATAATAGAGATGAATGGGCAGGTTAGCACAAAGGCCGCACCCAGGGATAAATGTCAGGGGGGAGATTAGGAATGAATGGACAAGGGGATCATGGAAGGAGTGATCACTGTGAAAGCGAAAGGCGGGATATGTTTAGTGGTAGGATCCCTTTGGAGATGGCAGAAGGGTTGGAGAGGAGTGGAAGATGCGGAGGAGTTGAGTGATGAAGAGGATGATGTGTTGGATGTGGAGGCCCCTGGACAAGAGGAACTCTATCATTGCTGTGGAGCAGGAATATGAAGTGAGCGCAGATGTTCAGGAAATGGAAGAGATGTGCATGAGGACAGCATTGAATGAGGAAGGGACATTGAAGAAAGGAAAGGACATTGTTTGCTGTAGAAAGAAGACATCTCTGATATCCTGGAAATGAAAGCCTTCTCCTGGGAAAAGATGTGGTGGAGGGGAAGGAACTGACAAAGTTGAATAGCGGTTTTACAGGAGATAGGGGTGGAAAGGGGTATACTGTAGTCAAGATAACCATGGGAACTGATAGGTTTATAACAGATGTCAGTTGACATTTTGTCTCCAGAGGTGGAGACAGAGAGATGTGAAAGGGAAGGAAAGTGTCAGAAAGTTAATTTTACATCCCAGAGCTTTACACATTGGGGAGAGACTGAAATTCTAAATGGGATTGTCTCTGCTTCACAGTGGAGTCTCTGTACTTGGGTCACAGCTTCACAGGCAATGTTCACGCTGCTTAGTCAGAGTAATGACATTGCTCACTGAGTCAGAGGTAGCAGGCAGCAGTGCTTTAACCTTGCCTGGAGGGAGGGCTCGTACCAAACCCTGACATCCACAATTACACCTGGATTTTATTGGGTTGTAGGTTATTGTTGTGCGTCGAGTGCCCTTGACAAATCAGTAAATGTTCCAGTGACAAATGGATAGTTAAAATATGGTACCCACGACCTTCTCAGAACTAATAATACTTCTCATGATGAGATGAGAAATTTACGGCACAGAAGGGATCTCTTCAACCCATTGTGTCCATGCCAGCTCGACACGCTTCCCCACTCTCAGCAGGCAGCCTAGTTGGTTAAACAACATCAGGCGCTCATCATAAACACAAGAGATTGTGCAGATACTGGAAATGTGCAGTAACAAACACAAAATGCTGGAGGAATTCGGCAGGTCATGCAGTATCTATTGGGAGGAATGAACAGTCGATGTTCTGCACCTGAACCCTTCACCAGGACTAGAAAAGAAAGGGAAAGAAACTAGAGTTAAAAAAGTTCTTATTATGGTACTTCCCAAAATTCAAAGTTCAAAGTAAATTTTTTTATTAAAGTACATATATGTTATAATACACTAGCTTGAACACAGATGTTAGAAACCCAGAGTAACACACACAAAATGGTGGAGGACCAGAGCAAGTCAAACAGTCTCTATGAAAAGGAATAAAAAGTCAAGGTTCAAATGTCTTCATCCGGATGAAGGGTCTCAGCCCAAAATGACAGCCCTTTATTCCTTTCCATAGATATTGCCGGATTGGCTGAGTTTCTCTGGCATTTTGTATGTGTTATACTACCTTGAGATTAACTTTCTTGCAGGCACTTACAGGGAAAAATACATAAAATAGAATTTACAGAAAACACTATACTTAAATACAAAAAGGTAGGGGGTGGTTTCAACACAAACACGAGGAAATCTGCAGATGCTGGAAATTCAAGCAACACACACAAAATGCTGGTGGAACGCAGAAGGCCAGGCAGCATCTATAGGAAGAAATACAGTCAAATTTTCAGGCCGAAACTGAAAGTCAGTCGAAAGTAGAGACAATCCCCAGCTCCAAAGTATCCCACATGGATTTCTATTCAAATTCCACCCTTCACTTTTCAGATCCAGCGAGGATCATAGGCACATTCAAACCTTCCAGCATCCTCACTAGTTCTGATAAAGGGTTACAAACCCAAAACATTGATGGCTTCTCCCTCCACAGATGCTACCTGGTGTGCTGAGTATTTCCAGAATTTTGTTGCATTTTATTTCAATTCAGAGGACTGTCCTTAGACCACAAGACATAGGACCAGAATGAGGATATTTAGCCCAACAAGTTTCTACAGCATTCAATCATAGATGATTTATTTTCCCTCTCAACCCCAATCTCCTGCCTTCTCCCCATAAACTTTGACTAATCAAGAGCTTATCAACTTCTGATGAATAAACTCTTCAGGTACAGATATCGATTATAACCAACATTTCGATGACAAACTCTGCCATCTTCGTCAGGAATGATGCCAGAGCATGTCTCGTCCAGTGGTACTTCTACCCCTATCGTCTGTCCCTGTTGATTGGTTAGTCCTCATTCAATCATGTCTCTGCTCTCCCACTTTGTTTACAATCGAATTCCAGTTCTTACTTAGAGTGAGATCTTCGACTTTTTTAAAATTCTTTTTCTTTAGTTCTATTTCAATGGCTTCTTTACCAGGCAGTCCCAAAAACCATTGGTGCAGCACAGTAGTTTTGTACTGTCAAAGTCAATCCAATGGCCATTGTGAATGCAATGTTATGCTACCACCGATTTCTCCGGGTAACCATAACTGATACACCTCCTATGCTCCTTGATGCGGGTTTCCACCGTGCTTGATATACATTGGTCTGCATTCACAGAGAATCCTGTAAATCCCAGCTGATCTGAGTCCCAGGTCATCTTTGACCCACATACACTGTCATTTGTGCTTCCTTCTGGGTTAGTGGATGGTGTTTATCTGGTATCTCTTCAGGATCCTGGCGATCCTTCCAAAAACAGTGAAAATATAGGGAAGACAGGAGGAAGCGACGAGTTCTTCCTCATCATTAGGTTTTCTGGTTTTTCCACTGGCCTTTTTAAGGGCCCAATTGATTTCCTTCACCTTGTAGCCATTCTGTAGGAATGTTGTGTGTAGTTGTCTTAATTCCTCAGGGAGACTCTCTGGGTCCAAAATAGTTTTCAAACAGTTAATCAAAGTAGAAAGAACCGCTCTACATTGAGAGGCATGGTGATGGCTGTTATAATTGAAGTGTGAGTGGGTTTCCAATAGACATCATGCCCGAAACTACCATCTGGTTTCCATCGTACTAGAATGCCCAGGAACAGGAAGCAACCATTCTCCTCTATCTCCATCATAAATTGAATGTTTGGATGTATATTGTTCAGATGGTCGTGGAACTGTTGGAGTGCCTGGGGTCCATGAGGCCACATTATGAAGGTGTCATCGATGTATCTGAAGAAGCATTTGGGGCACAAGGGCGATGAACTCAGAGCCCTCTCTTCAAAGTCCTCCATGTAGAAAATAGCAATAGCCAGTGACAAGGGTGAACCCACTGCCACTCCATCCAGTTGTTCGCAGTAGATCCTCTAATAGAGGAAATATATTGATGAAAGGGCGGATTCAAAAAGGTCAACGATACCCTTATCAAACCTTGACTACAGGAGGACCAAGCTGTCCTCAATGGGAACTCTCGAGAACAGGGACATCATGTCAATAGACAATAGACAATAGGTGCAGAAGTAGACCATTCGGCCCTTCGAGCCTGCACCGCCATTTTGAGATCATGGCTGATCATCTACTATCAATACCCGGTTCCTGCCTTGTCCCCATATCCCTTGATTCCCCTATCCATAAGATACCTATCTAGCTCCTTCTTGAAAACATCCAGAGAAATGGCCTCCACTACCTTCTGAGGCAGTGCATTCCAGACCCCCACAACTCTCTGGGAGGAGAAGTTTTTCCTTAACTCTGTCCTAAATGACCTACACCTGACTGTTATGTCCTCCGGGTTCAGCTGGATGTTGGTTATTGGTTTAATGAAATTGATTGAATTCATGAGAGCTGGAACTCAATTGTAAATAAGGTAGGAGAGCAGAAATCTGTTTGGATGAGGACTATCCAATTAGTAGGGATGGACTACAGGGATATAAGTACCTCCAAGCTAGACATGCCCAGGCATCATCCCTGATGAAGATGCCAGAGTTTGTCATTGAAACATTGATATCTGTACCCAGCTGGAAGCCTGAGAAGAGTTTTTTCATCATCTACAGCAGGAAAGCACTGGATCCCTTTTCTATCAACTTCTGCATTAAATGTACTCAATGACTTAACCTCCAGAACCATCTGTGGTGATGAATTCCATAGATTCACCACCGTCTGGCTAAATAAATTCTTCTTTATCTCCATTCTAAATGGACGTCCTTCTATTCTGAAATTGTGTTCTCCGGTCGTAGATTCCCCTATTTTTGGAAGCATCCTCTCAACCTCAGATGTTTCAATATTCGTTAGGTTTCAATGAGACCCCTCTCATTCTTCTAAACTTCAGCGACTACAGCTCCAGAGCCATCAAACACTCCTCATACATTAACCCTTTTATTCTGGGATCGTTATCGTTGACCTCTCCAATGGCAGCAATCCTTTCTTCGATAAGGGACCCAGATATATTGACAGATTGTGAATGAAATCGGAAAACTTTATCAATCCTAATACACATTCTTCACTGCACTGTCACTGGGATGCAAATTGATGTTTATGTTAAACCCTGTCACAGCACCTTAAGCCTGAAGGATCATAATAACAGACTATTGAAGATCACTAAGTTTAACCATTCATTTCTGGTGCCATGCTGTGAAGTTTGAAGATTCAATTAGCCTCATTGCTGCCTTCAGTAAGTATCAACAGCAAGGGGGCGACACAGTAGCGTAGCAGTTAGTGTAATGTCTTTACCTGGATTTAGTTCTGTTGTTGCTTGTGAGGAAGTTTGTACGTTTTTCCCGTAACCACCGGGGATTCCTCTGTGAACTCCAGTTTCCTCTCACAGTCTGAAGACGTTCAGGTCAGTGATTAACTGGTCACCTGTGTGTAACTGGGCAGTGCGGCCTCACTGGGCCAGGAGGGTCTGGTACCACATGGTACCTCTAAACAATATCAACGTAAAAGTAAATAACACTTCATAAAATGGCTCTGGACTTCCTCTCGTAGGTGATTCAGAATGAGTAAAAACTATAGGCCTCGTCCTTAAATCCCAGATTTACTTTGGTTTGGTTTAATTTATTATTATTGTCACATGTGTCCCATCACAGACACCGGACTCCCCAATATCGAGATTATTGTCACACGTGTCCCAAGTCAGACACCGAATTCCCCAATATCGAGATTATTGTCACACGTGTCCCATCGCAGACACTGAACTCCCCAATATTGAGATTATTGTCACACGTGTCCCATCACAGACACCGGACTCCCCAATATCGAGATTATTGTCACACGTGTCCCATCACAGACACCGGACTCCCCAATATCGAGATTATTGTCACACGTGTCCCATCACAGACACCGAATTCCCCAATATCGAGATTATTGTCACACGTGTCCCATCGCAGACACTGAACTCCCCAATATCGAGATTATTGTCACACGTGTCCCATCACAGACACCGAATTCCCCAATATCGAGATTATTGTCACACGTGTCCCATCGCAGACACTGAACTCCCCAATATTGAGATTATTGTCACACATGTCCCATCACAGACACCAGACTCCCCAATATCGAGATTATTGTCACACGTGTCCCATCGCAGACACTGAACTCCCCAATATTGAGATTATTGTCACACGTGTCCCATCACAGACACCGGACTCCCCAATATCGAGATTATTGTCACACGTGTCCCATCGCAGACACCGGACTCCCCAATATCGAGATTATTGTCACACGTGTCCCATCACAGACACCGGACTCCCCAATATCGAGATTATTGTCACAGGTGCCCCATCACAGACACCGGACTCCCCAATATCGAGATTATTGTCATATGTGTCCCATCACAGACACCGCCACCCCCCAATATTGAGGACATCTTCAAAGGATGACATCTCTAAAAAGCAGCATCTTTTTTTTGAGGGCTCCCATCACCCAGGATGTGTCCACTTCTCACTGCCACCTCAAGGAGCAGGTATAGGAGCTTGAAGACACACACTAAACAATTTTTAGGAACAACTTCTTCCCCACCGATTTCTGAATGGACAATGAGTCCATGTACACTACCTCACTATTGTTTATTCTTTTTTTTGCACTAATTATTTAATTTAACTTTTTATACATCTTCTTATTGTAAATCATAGTTATTTTTATTTTGTATTGCAATGTTCTGCTTCTGCAATACAATATGTTTCACGACATACAGTATGCCAATGATTTTAAATCTGATTCTGATTCTGAGGTACCATCACAGGATTTTATTTGCACGTCTTCCAGACAGATAATTCCAAGTAGTATAAAAGATGGGAAAAAAGCAGAATGCAGAATATAGTGTTACAGTTACAGAGAAAGTGCAGTGAAGCTCTGCTATTACAAAGGAAAACGTGCTAGGCAAATTCAAAGGTCTTAAGGTGGAAAAGTCACCTTGACCAGATGGACTACATCCCAGAGTCCTGAGAGAGTTTGCTGAAGAGATAACGGATGTGTTGGTCATGATCTTTCAAGAATCACTTGATTCTGGCATGGTCCCAGAGGAATGGAAGATTGCAAATGCCACTCCAGTCTTTAAGAAGGGAGGAAGGCAAAAGAAAGGAAATTATAGGCCAGTTAGCGTAACCTCAGTGGTTGGGGAAGTGTTGAAGTCCATTATTAAAGTTTTGACGTACTTGGAGACTAATGATAAAGTAAGTCAAAGTCAACATAGTAAAGGGAAATCTTGCCTGAAAAATCTGTTGGAATTCTTTGAGGAAGTGACAAGCAGGGTGGACAAAGGAGAAGCAGTAGATATCATTTGCTTGGATTTTCAGAAGGTGCCATACATGAGGCTGCTTCAACTAGATTTGTGCCTCATTGCTGCCTTCAGTCAACAGCTGGGGGGGGGGGGGGGGCGACACAGTAGTGTAGCAGTTAGTGTAATGCCTTTACCTGGGTTCAGTTCTGCTGTTGCTTGTGAGGAAGTTTGTGCGTTTCTCCCGTTAACCGCCTGGATTTCCTCCGCATGCTTAACGAGGTAAAATCCTATGGCTGGCATGGATAGAGGAATGGCTGACAGGCAGGAGGTAGCAAGTGGAAATAAAGGGGGACTTTTTTCTGGTTGGATGCCAGTGACTAGTGGTGTTCCTCAGGGGTCAGTATTGTGACCCCTGCTTTTCACATTGTTTGTCAAGAGTTAGATAATGGAATTGATGCCAAAGTTTGCGGATGATATGAAGATAGGTGGAGGGGTAACAGGACTTAGACAAGTTGGAAGAATGGGCAAAACAAGTGACAGATGGAATACAGTGTTAGAAAATGTATGATAATGTATTTTGGTAAAAGGAACAACAGTGTGGACTATTATATAAATGGGGAGAAGTTTCCAACATCAGAGGTGCAGAGGGACTTAGGAGTCCTGATGCAAGACTCCCAAAAGGTTAATTTACAGGTTGAGTCTGTGGTAAAGAAGGCAAATGCAATGTTAGCATTTGTTTCAAGGGGAATAGAATATAAAAGCAAGGAGATAATGCTGAGCCTTTATAAGAAACTAGTCAGGCCATCATTGGAGTATTGTCAATAGTTTTTGGCCCAATATCTCAGAAAGGATGTGTTGTCATTAGAGAGAGTCCAGAGGAGGTTCACGAGGATGAGTACAGGAATGAAGGGGTTAAAATAGGAGAAGCATTTGGTACCTTTGGGCCTGTATTCACCAGAATTTAGAAGAGTGCATGGGGATCTCATTGAAACTTACCAAATGTTGAAAAGACTAGATGGGGTAGATGTGAAAGGATGTTTCCTCTGGAAGGGGTATCCAGAACAGAGGTAAGGAGGATTATTTTTAGCCAGAAGTCTGTGGAATGCTCTGCCACAACTGCAGTGGAAGCCAAGTCCATGTGCATACTTAAAGCAGAAGTTGATCATTTCCTGATTGCTCAGGGCATCAAAGAATATGGCAAGAAGGCAGGTGTATGGGGTCGAGTGGGATCTGGGATCAGCCACGATGGAATAGTGATGGCTGACTGGCCTAATTCTGCTCCTATGTCTTATGTTCTAAGGTGGATGAGTAGGGTGCAAAGACCATTAAGTTCAAAGTAAATTTATTATGAAAATATGAAAATATTACCATATACTACTTTGAGATACATTTTCTTGCAGATATTTACAAAAAATACAATAGAATTTACAATAAACAGAGACTGAGACTGACAGATAACCGATGTGCAAAAGCAGGCAAACTGCAACTGAGAGATCAGTATCTATCCTGATGCTCAGTTTAGTAAACAGTCTCAGTAAATTCATGACAATCGATACTAAACTGACTTACTAGAATCAGCTTATTACTGTCACACGTACCAAGATACAGTGAAAAGCTTGGGTTCAATGTTGGTCGGATCATTACACAGTGCATTGAGGTAGAACACGATAAGACAATAACAAATCAGAATAAAGTGTAATGACTACAGAGAAAGTGAAGTGTAAGATCATAATGAGATAGATTGTGAGATCTCATCATACTGGGAAATTACTTCATAGTCTTATAACAGCGGGTTGGAAGCTGTCCTTGAGTCTGGTGTTACGTGCTTTCAGGCTTTTCCATCGTCTGCCTGATGGGAAGAGGGGGGTTGGGGGAGAAAAGGGGATGTCCTGGTGGGTGGGATCTTTGATTAAGCTGGCTGCTTTACTGAGGCAGCCTGGAGCATAGATAGTCCATAGAGCAGAGGCTAGTTTTCATAGAGTGCTGGGCTGGGATCATTAATTACTCCTCCCTCTTCTTAAGTAACTGAGTGCAATTTGCAAATTCCCTCACCAGAGATAGAAGTCCCTTCCGTGTGTACATTCACAGACTGTGGGTGTCACTGGTTGGGCCGGCATTTATCACTCTCCCTAACCTGAGTTTAATGACTTGTCCAGTCGTGGGTCCACACTATGGCCTGTTTCCTTACATAAAGAACACAGTGACAGAGTTCGACAGCAGTTTCACCATCGAACCAGTCTCTCCTCTAGTGACTCTCTGCACTTCCTGCTGCTTTGCTGAATCAGTCAACATAATCGAAAACCTGTCCCATCCTGGACAACCTCTCTTCTGCTCCCTTCCATCGGGCAGGAGACGGAAAAGCTTGAAGACACACAGCACCAGGATGAAGGACAGGTTCCATCCTGCAGTTGGGAATCCTGAATGGGCCTTTTACCCGATAAAGATGATCTCTTGATCTCTCAAGCTCTCTCTTTGTGGCCCTCACACTTTATCTGTCAAGCTGCTCATTTCTCTGTAAATGTAATACTATCATCTGGGTTCTGTTAATGTTTTCCTTTTGTACGACCTCCATGTATGTAGGTACACAGTGACTTGAGTGGATGGGAAGCAACCAAAAGCCTTTCACTGGATCTCAGTCCGTGAGACAATAATAAACTAATGTCCAATGTTGATAGCGGATTTTTTATTGCAGATAGCTAGTTAACAAAGTTACTGAGGTGGGGTTTGACCATGTCTAAAAACAGCCTAATACTGTCACTCTGAAGGTGGAGATGAGTTTTATTTGTCACATGTAATCAATATATCTTAACATACAGTGAAAAGCATTGCTTTGAGTTAACGTCTAAGGATTGTGCTGGGGGCAGCCACATTCCCATGCCCACAACTCACTAACCCTAACCTTGGGAATGTGGGAGCTCCCGGAGGAGACCAATGCAGATACTGGAGGAATGTACAAGCTCCTTACAGACAGTGAAAGGAATCGAATCCTGCTCAGTGATCACTGGATCAATGAAGCCATTGTGCTAACTGTTGTGCCTCCACAGTCACTAATCCTCAGGGTCTAGGATGTTCATCTACAATTTCAGCACCTAGGACTATGGTGAGAGAAAACCATCAGGTCTTTGAGAAATGGCACATTTTAAATCCATTATTTGTTGCATGGCCTGTTCTTGATACATATTAAATCAAATGAAGTTGTTGACTTATTTTGTAGCTTCCGAAGTACCACTGGTACCACAGTGCCAACATATAAACTGCTCATTTAATAATTCGGACATTAACAGTGTCCATCATGTTCCTGTGTTTATCTATCTTTAATGAGGCTGTTTTCAATGAACAATGTTTAGTAACAAGGGAAAACTGTCTGACTGTGAGTTATATCTGAAGAACAAATGCAATGAGCGAGATTTGTCAGACATTAGTCTCCTTGATCCTGAAGGACTGGGTGACTCTGAACACAAAAATGTTGAATTGTTTAAATGTGTCCTTTCATCCTTCCCATGCACGATCCTGGCACTTTATGAACACAAGGGACACTGTTATTCTGCTGAAGCAATCGCAATTAGATATCGCCTGCAGTGTAATTGTTAAAAAAACAATGACCAGTGATTAATATACCACATAGGTAGCCAGCTACAGCATATTTTAACCTCCATTAACATTAAAACATGCTGCTATTAGAAATGTTTGGTAATAATGATAGTTTTGTTTAACTAGTTCAAAGCCCGGGGGTCCAGGCTCCTGGAACAATGAGTCCGGAGGTCGGAGGCCCAATGTCTGCAAGGCTAGGGCTGCCACCTAGAGGTTGGAGGTCCAGTGGAGGCCTGTCCTGGGGTTGAAGCCCTGTATGTCTGTGTGGGTGGGTGGGGGGTGTATGGGAAAGAGGATTGTTTTGTTGTTGTTTCTTGCTGTATACTATTCCACTATTCCACTGAGCATTGTGGGAATGCTATGTTGGCGCCAGAAAGTGTGGAGACTCTTGTGGGCTGCCCCCAGCTCATCCTCAGATTGTGTTGGCTGTTAACGTAAAGATGTATTTCACTGCAACAGGCCCACAGAGCTGCAGCAACTCAGCTAATCAGGCGACATCACTGGAGAAGAGTAAAGAGCCAAGACCCTTCTTCAGGACTGGAAAGGAAGGGGAGAAGTCAGAGTAAGAAGGTGGGGCAGGTGAATTACTCTTCTCCATAGATGCTATCTGACCTGCTGAGTTCCTCCAGCATCTTAATAAATTAATAAATCCACCTAAATTTAACTCAGTTCTGGGCTCTTAAATAAAGGTAGAAACTTAAATATTGTCTTGAAATAAACAGAATAATCACAGAATTTCTAGAAACACAAAAACCTCAAATACTAAAGTCGTTTACTCCCCTCTCCTTTCAATCTCAGACAAGCCCATTATTTAAAACTGGAGCGGGTCACGGACCAGCCTATTATTCAATCTCTTTCCCTCAATATACAGCCCATTATGGACAGGTACATGTCACAAAGCGCGAGAATGAAATGATTTACAATTCTCTACAATGAAGGTGAGGTTGTTTTGTGTGATGGACTGGGCTGTGAAGTTGCTCCACGGAGTGCCAGAGAACATTTTGGTAGCTGATTACACGAGTCCCTCTTAGGAGTCTGACTCTGCATGAGTACCTCAGATAGAAGTCTGAATCTGCATGACAATCCCTGATTGATGTCTGACTCTGCATGAGGGTCTCTGATAGGAGTCTGACTCTGCATGAGTGTGTCTGATAGGAGTCTGACTCTGCATGAGGGTCTCTGATAGGAGTCTGACTCTGCATGAGTGTCTCTGATAGGAGTCTGACTCCGCATGAGTGTCTCTGATAGGAGTCTGACTCCGCATGAGTGTGTCTGATAGGAGTCTGACTCCGCATGAGTCTCTCTGATAGGAGTCTGACTCCGCATGAGTGTCTCTGATAGGAGTCTGACTCTGCATGAGTGTATCTGATAGGAGTCTGACTCTGCATGAGGGTGTCTGATAGGAGTCTGACTCCGCATGAGTGTCTCTGATAGGAGTCTGACTCTGCATGAGTGTATCTGATAGGAGTCTGACTCTGCATGAGTCTCTCTGATAGGAGTCTGACTCCGCATGAGTGTGTCTGATAGGAGTCTGACTCATCATGAGGGTGTCTGAGAGGAGTCTGACTCTGCATGAGTGTCTCTGATAGGAGTCTGACTCCGCATGGGTGTGTCTGATAGGAGTCTGACTCTGCATGAGTGTCTCTGATAGGAGTCTGACTCCACGTGAGAGTGTCTGATAGGAGTCTGACTCCGCATGAGTGTATCTGATAGGAGTCTGACTCTGCATGAGTCTCTCTGATAGGAGTCTGACTCCGCATGAGTGTGTCTGATAGGAGTCTGACTCATCATGAGGGTGTCTGAGAGGAGTCTGACTCTGCATGAGTGTCTCTGATAGGAGTCTGACTCCGCATGGGTGTGTCTGATAGGAGTCTGACTCTGCATGAGTGTCTCTGATAGGAGTCTGACTCCACGTGAGAGTGTCTGATAGGAGTCTGACTCCGCATGAGTGTCTCTGATTGGAGTCTGACTCTGCATGAGTGTGTCTGATAGGAGTCTGACTCTGCATGAGGGTGTCTGATAGGAGTCTGACTCCGCATGAGTGTCTCTGATAGGAGTCTGACTCTGCATGAGTGTATCTGATAGGAGTCTGACTCTGCATGAGTCTCTCTGATAGGAGTCTGACTCCGCATGAGTGTGTCTGATAGGAGTCTGACTCATCATGAGGGTGTCTGAGAGGAGTCTGACTCTGCATGAGTGTCTCTGATAGGAGTCTGACTCCGCATGGGTGTGTCTGATAGGAGTCTGACTCTGCATGAGTGTCTCTGATAGGAGTCTGACTCCACGTGAGAGTGTCTGATAGGAGTCTGACTCCGCATGAGTGTCTCTGATTGGAGTCTGACTCTGCATGAGTGTGTCTGATAGGAGTCTGACTCTGCATGAGTGTGTCTGATAGGAGTCTGACTCCGCATGAGGGTGTCTGATAGGAGTCTGACTCCGCATGAGGGTGTCTGATAGGAGTCTGACTCTGCATGAGTGTGTCTGATAGGAGTCTGACTCCGCATGAGGGTGTCTGATAAGAGTCTGACTCTGCATGAGTCTCTCTGATAGGAGTCTGACTCCGCATGAGTGTGTCTGATAGGAGTCTGACTCCGCATGAGGGTGTCTGATAGGAGTCTGACTCTTCCTGTGTGTCTGAAGGGAGTCTGACCCTACATTGGTGTTTTCAACATGCTTACAAAGGCCGTTGGCACCCGATTCCCCACAGGAATTAATCCCAGCACTAATAGACAACTCTTTGTGAGTGTAGTGTGGGTGGGAAATTGCAGCGTTAGACCACCGGCTGAACAGTCCAATTTATTTGTGGCTTTGCCCCAGGGAACAACTCAAATGTGGATTACATTGGGGTTTAGAGCATTAAAATACAGTCTGGATCCTAATTCACGTTGAGTCTGATTCATCCATAATCCTTCTCCTTGTCCACCTTCTTTGACCATCGCCTCCTTCTCCAATCCTAGTAGCCGAGATATCCACTCCCTTCCAACTCTGTCTTCTCGATCAGCACTGAATTTATCCATTCTAACACAGATGGAATTGGTGAGTCATTCCCTTCTAAAGGAGAAAGTAGTTGGTGGCTAAAAATAGACAAAGACACTGTAATTTCCCAGCCTTCCTAAACTTAGACAAGGCCGCTGCAGTAGTCTTGTCTCTCCCACTGATCTATCACCAGTTAAGGTCAACTTCATAATTCCCAAAGTGCCGGCTGCTAATCTCTGCTCACTGCAGCTACTTTATAAGTAAAGACACCACTTTGAGGTTGTTTCAATAAAAGTGAAATGTAAGGATATAGTGGGATATAAAATCATCGATTGAACAGAGAAGCAGACTTCTTCCCTGATTCTGTTCAGCTTTAATCCTTGTAAATTCCAAATTCAAAGGCTGATACCTCCACTGTTAAGTACTGCATATATCCAGAAAGTTCATACTAAAAATCCAGAGATGTGTTCCAATAAAACCTTGCTGATGCTTTCAGAAATTTTGCTACTAGCCTTCCAGTTTTAAACCACTGTTTAAATCCAGTTTTAAACCATGACTGAGAGTCTAGAGTGGAGGTGGACACCCATAATCTGGTCGGTATGAACCATTTGATTGAAATGGATCACCATTCCTATCACAATACACAGCAGTGGTCCAGTATTGCTTGGGTTACCAAATCGGATTTTACTCGAGCAAAGCATTTAAGAGTCTTTCTTAGCTGTTAAAATGCAGTAACATGGATGTTAATTGGCTGGACTACGATTGAGAGTCGCAATCAATTATACAGCGATGTGAGTTTTGAATCCCACCATGGTAATGAAGGAAATTAAATCCAAGTGATCAAATGAATTGAAAATAAAAAGCTTGTGTCAGTGACGTGTGTGTAAAACTATAGGATGTCATAAAATACAAGAGATTCTGCTGATGCTGGAAATCCAGAGCAACACGCACAAAATACTGAAGGAATTCAGCAGGTCAGGTAACATCTACGGAAAGGAATAGATCGTTGACATTTCAGGCCAGGACCCTTTGTCAGGGCTGGAAAGGAAGGGGGAGGTAGCCAGAATAAGAAATTGGGGATAGGTGAAGTACTGTAGGCTAGCAGGTGAGACCAGGTGAGGGGGGAGATAGGTTTGTGGGGGCGGGGGATGAAGTGAGAAGTTTTGAGGTGATAGGTGGAAAAGGTGAAGGACCGAAGAAGAAGGAATCAGATAGGAGTGAAGAGTGGACCATTATAGAAAGGGAAGGAGGAATGAAACCAGAGGGAGGTGATAGACAGATGAGGAGAGGAGAAGAGGGGAGCTAGAATGGAGAATAGAAGGAGACAGGTGGGGGGAGGAGCGGGGAGAAATTACCACCTCAAGTTAAAGAAATCGATGTTCATGCCATCAAGTTGGACCCTACTCAAACCAAATATGATGTGTTGGTCCTCCAGCCTGAGTTGCCTCAGTATAGGAGGCCATGGACTGACATGTCGGGATGGGAATATGGATTGGAATTAAAATGGTTGGCCACCAGGAAATGCTGCTTGTTGTGGATGGATTAAAGGTGCTCGATATAGTGATTCCCCCAATCTCTGTTGGGTCTCACTGATGTAGAGGAGCACCGGTGTAGAATCTCCAATCAGAAAGGAAATTTACCATCCTTACCTGGACCGATGTACTTCTGATTTCAGACCAAACTCATATGGTTGAGTTTCTATTGCCTCCTGAACTGGTGTTTAGTTGAGAGAACGCAGGCAGCTTAGTGGCACAGGTGGTAGAACCACTGCCTTACAGCGTCAGAGACCTCGGTTCAATCCTGACCTCAGATGCTATCTTTGTGAAGTTCCCACAACAAGCAACCTGCTGGAAGAACTCGGTGGGTGGAGCAGCATCTATGACAGTGTTGTGGGTCAATCCCTTGGTTAACACATCTGAAGATCTGTCCTGGCACCAGCGCGTAAGTGTCATGATGAAGAAGGCACAACAGCACACTTTCTTCCTCAGAAGTGAGCACTGATTTGCCATGTCACCAGTCTTTGAGAAACTTCTGTAGACGTACACCAGGGGGTATCCTAACTTCTTGCATCATGAACCGGTATGGATGTACCAATGCCCAGGAATGGGAAAAAACTACAAATAGTGGTGGATACAGCCCAGTCCATCACAGGAAAATCCTTCACGGCCACTGAGCACGTCGACAGGGAGCGCTGCCACAAGAAAACGATATCCATTATCAAAGACCC
This sequence comes from Hypanus sabinus, assembly GCF_030144855.1. NCBI lineage: Eukaryota > Metazoa > Chordata > Chondrichthyes > Myliobatiformes > Dasyatidae > Hypanus > Hypanus sabinus. The sequence continues at coordinate 144,574,822 of NC_082715.1, read as the reverse complement.
ACACCATCAGCCCATGCCCGAATCTCACTACTACCACCAGACAGGAGGTACAGAAGCTTCAGGCCCCACACCACTAGGTTCAGGAACAGTTATTACCCCTCAACCATGTTCCTGAAATGGCGTGGGTAATTTCAGTTCCTACAACACTGAATGGATCCTACAACCTACAGACTCGCGTTCAGTGACTCTACAATTCATGTAATCAGCATTATTTTTATTTGCAAGTCAGTTGTGTGTCAGGCTTTACCTGTTTACGTATATATTTTCATAACATTCTATTGTATTTCCTTTTTCCTCTAAATGATTGCAAGAAAATAAATGTCAAGGTAGTTAAAGTGACATATGCAAACTTCGATAATGAATAAATTTGCTTCTGAATCAAGTTCCTGCTAACTAGCACAAAATCTTGTTCATCCCGGTGCCCTGTCCATGCGGAGCGGCACCAGTTAAACAATGGCTTGATCTTAAACACCGCAGCCCAACTTTCAATCATTTCCATATCAGGTAACAAGATAAAGTACCAGTTAACATAACTTCCACTCATTTCCATATCGGGTGGCATAGTAACAAAATGGTGATCACAACTTCACTCCTTTCCATACTGGATGGCATATTAACATAATGGCTAACACAATGCTTTACAGTGCAACTGTAAGATCCGGTTTCAATTGCTACCGATGTCTGTAAGGAGTCTCCTGTGGCCACATGGTGCCTCAGTTCCCTCCCACAGTCCAAAGGTGTACAGGTTAGGGTTAGTGAGTTGTGCTATGTCGGAGCCAGAGGTGTTGCAACCCTTGTGGGCTGCCCAGCACAATCTCCACTGATTTAATTTAACATTGGCACTCCCTTTCAATAACGGGCAAGAACCTGGTCATCAGGTGTGAGGTGCAGTCAGGGCTACTGTACTTGGTGCAGGTTTGGACAGTCCCCCACTCCTGCAGCTTGGAAACCAGCCGAGCCGTCTTCAGATTCGTCTGGGGATCCAAGATGGAGCGGGTCAGATGGGCCACCATGCACAAGTCTCTGGACAATGGGGGCAAGAACGTCCCCAATGTTGCCCTTACCCAGATGGCCGGCTTCATGTGTGATGGCTGCATCAGGTTCTGTTTGGAACCCAGGTATGTGGGCATCAAGTACCACTATGTACCCAGTTTCTACCTGTCACCCTGGCTACAAAGGATGGGTCAGGCCCCTTTCCCGAACGATGCCCCAGTTAGCTGGTCATTGCCGCCATACCTGTCCATCATAGAAAAGTTATTCCAGGTCAACTCCACAGGGTCATCAGGCGGTGGTCAACACGGAACGTCCTGCAGGCACTGCAGGAGAAGGACATGATCGACCCGGTGGGGTGGTTCCCTGAGCAGACCGTCCAGTTCATCTGGCAAAATGCCTCATCGCCAGACCTCACCAACAGGCACCAAGACCTTGCCTGACTAGCGGTGAGAGGGGCACTCCCAGTCCAATCCTTCCTGTACACCCGGAACGTCGTCTCCACACCCCTCTGCCCTGGGGAGGACTGCAGTGAGGAGGAGTCAGTGACCCACCTCTTCACTCACTGTGAGATCACGGAGAAGGTGTGGAGGAGGATGGAAGGGGCAGTGTCGAGGTTCATCCCCAGCAGCTGCGTAACAGAGGACTCTCTGATCTACGGGCTGTTATTCAATCATTTTGGATAAATCTAAGACTTTTATTGGAACAAATTACTGGAGTACAACTCCCACATAGCCCAATATTATTTTTATTAGGAGATATTGAAGGGACAATACCGAAAATTAAATTGAATAAGTATCAGAAAAAATTTATAAAAATTGCATTGGCAGTAGCCAAAAAAGTTATCGCAGTTACTTTGAAATCTGATCTATATTTAACTATGGATCGTTGGAATAATGAAATATATAGTTGTATTCCACTTGAAAAAATTACATACAATCTAAGAAATGAATATGATATATTTTTGAAAATTTGGGTCCCATACCTACAAAAGATAGGATTAAATACATAGGTCCTTTGAAAATAAAATTATAAAGTAATTGGGGAAAATTAAAAATAAAAATTAAAATTATTTTGAACTCCATGGAGCATGTGGGGATCCTCCGATATCCAGGCAATCTTTCTCTTCATTCTTTCTTTTTTTTTCTTTCTTTAGACAAGGGTTAAGGGGAGGGGGGAGGGTTAATATTATTTTTTCTCTTTTGTACTATTTTATCATTAGATTTATTCTTTGTAATTTTCTAGAAAATTAATAAATAAATTTAAAAAAAACAATGGTGTGTAAAGATGAATCAACAGAGTACCACAAAAGTGGCTGAAAGTGTGGGAATGTATAGAATGTAGAGGAAATGGCTGTAAAGGATTGAATGTCATTGAATGGTTCATTGTAAATAATTTTACTTTTGAATAAAGTACATTTTGTTAAGAAAAAATTAACACAAATGACTCATTTGACACAAACACAAGGAAACATGCATATCTGCTCTCACCCCATCCTCCCGCTACCCCACTCGGAATAGGGTTCCCCTTGTCCTCACCTACCACTCGACCAGCCTCCAGGTCCAACATATAATTCTCTGTAACTTCCGCCACCTCCAAAGGGATCCCACTACCAAGCACATCTTTCCCTCCCTCTCTCTTCTGCTTTCCACAGGGATCGCTCCCTAAGCGACTCCCTTGTCCATTCCTTCCCCAACCCCCACCCCTTCCCACCGATCTCCCTCCTGGCACTTATCCTTGTAAGCGGAACAAGTGCTACACCTGCCCTTACAGTCCCTCCCTCACCACCATTCAGGGCCCCAGACAGTCCTTCCAGGTGAGGCGACACTTCACCTGTGAGTCGGCTGGTGTGGTACACTGCGTCCGGTGCTCCCGGTGTGGCCTTTTATATATTGGTGAGACCCGACGCAGACTGGGAGACCGTTTCGCTGAACACCTATGCTCTGTCTGCCAGAGAAAGCAGGATCTCCCAGTGGCCACATATTTTAATTCCATGTCCCATTCCCATTCTGGTATGTCTATCCATGGTCTCCTCTACTGTCAAGATGAAGCCACCCTCAGGTTGGAGGAACAACACCTTATATACCGGCTGGGTAACCTCTAACCTGATGGCATGAACATTGATTTCTCTAACTTCCGTTAATGCCCTCCCCTTGTTACCCCATCCCTGACATATTTATCTATCTATCTATCTATCTATCTATCTATCTATCTATCTATCTATTTATTTATCTATCTATCTATTTATTTATCTATTTATTTATCTATTTATTTATCTATCTATTTATTTATCTATCTATCTATTTATTTATCCATTTATTTATTTATTTATTTATCTATCTATTTATTTATTTATTTATTTATTTATTTATTATTTCTTCCCCCCCCCCCGCTCTCTTTTTTTTCTCTTTCTGTCCCTCTCACAATCACTCCTTGCCCTCCCCCTTTCTTTCTCCCGAGGCCTCCCATCCCATGATCCTTTCCCTTCTCCATCTCTGTATCCCTTTTGCCAATCACCTTTCCAGCTCTTAGCTTCATCCCTCCCCCTCCAGTCTTCTCCTATCATTTCGGATCTCCCCCTCCTCTCCCACTTTCATATCTCTTACTATCTCTTCTTTCAGTTAGTCCTGACGAAGGGTCTCGGCCCGAAACGTCGACAGTGCTTCTCCCTATAGATGCTGCCTGGCCTGCTGCGTTCCACCAGCATTTTGTGTGTGTTGCTTGACCCATTTCACTCTATGTTTTGATGTACATGACAAATAAAGCTAATCTCTTTAAAACCTCTTTAATCTTTCCACACCTTAAAACTGCATTTTCCCTCAACCTTATACCATCACTTTAGGTTTTAGATTATTCATGAATTAATCATGCCACTACTGGCAGCCGTGTCTTCAGCCACCAAGCTCCTGAAATCTCTTCCTAAACCGCTCCACCTAATTCTCTCTCTCTCTCTCTCTCTCTCTCTCTCTCTCTCTCTCTCTCTCTCTCTCTCTCTCTCTCTCTCTCTCTCTCTCTCTCTCTCTCTCTCTCTCTCTCTCTCTCTCACTCACTCACTCCCTCCCTCCCTCTCTTCCTTTAGGACACCATTAAAACCAAAATCTGTGACCAAGATTCTGATCTGCTGCTTTAGTATTTCCTTAGCATCTAATTTTGTTTTTTGATACTCTTGTAAAGCTTCTTCAACCATTTTACGATCTTATATAATCACACTGCATTAGTTGTTGTGTAATAATGGGAAGTGCCTAATCACAGTGAGATTTTAATGCTAAGGAGTTAGTTTGTACATCAGGGTTTCCGAAAGAGATTCTGTCAATGCTGCTATAATACTAAACTTGGAAGAAAATTAATTTTCATCTGTAAGATGGTGCTTCATGTTTAGAAAGTCTGAATCGCCGGAGGGCTAAATCTTCCTTTCCCTCTCAGACATTGGAACTGTTGCCAATTTGCTTCCGATGGTATAATTTGTCGCGTGTCACTGCTGATAGCAGGTGCTGTGTCACAGTCCCTTAAATCTGACTGGAGATTTTCGGCTGATGAGGGAAATAAAGAGCAACAAACAAGTCGTTGGAGGAGCTCAGTGGGTCGGGCAGTGTGGGGAAAATGGACAAAGTTTCAGATCGAGACCCTTTATCTATCCTGAAAGGTAGAGGGGTGGGGGGGGGTGATGGTGAACAGCCATTATAGAGAGCTGTGGAGCAAGAGCTGGCAAGCTACAGTGGGTCCAGGTGAGGAGGGATGTTAGGCAGATGGAGGAAGGAGAGTAGAAATAGTGACAGAGTCTGTGAGGTGATTGGTGCTCACCCCCGTCACTATTTCTACTGTCTTCTACCATCCCTCCTCACTTGGATCTATCCATCACTTGCCAGTCTTCCCCTCCCACCTTTAAACCAGTTACCTCCCCTCTACCTTTCAGTCCAGATGAAGGGTCTCCACCCAAAGTGTTGATGGTCATTTCCCTCTCCTGATGCTGAGTTCCTCCAGCAGACAGTTTGCTGCTCCAGATTCCAGCATCTGCGGCCTCTGGCGTCTCTGGAGCAGGGATTTCCAACCTCCATTACGCCATGAAGCAGGGGCTCTGTGAAACCCCTCCTCCAGAGGAAGGTTTCTTCTGTTTTTTTGCAGCATTGTTCCACTTGGTCTGGAAAATGGGAGGTTGCACTTTGGATGGTCATGATTTTGTGCTATTGGTAAGGTCCAGTAACTCTTACTCCCTCCCACAACCTGCTTACCCTGGATTCTACCCCTTTCCTTTCCAGTCCTGACGAATAGTGTTGATCTGAAATATTGACTGTTTATTCTCCTCCATAGATGCTGCCTGACTTGCTGAGTTCCTCCGGCATTTTCTGTGCGTTTGCTCTGGACTTCCAGCATCTGCAGATGGTCTTCTGTCTCTAAAACACAATGCCCCCAGGCAGTTTCCTGTTACCTCCCGTGTCTGCACATCAGGGGTTGTAACTGGGAATCCCGCAATTATGGAAAATAGCAACATAAATGTAAATGTTTATTTTCCTTCTATCTGTGCAGAGGAGATTTGTGAGGATGTTGCGGAGACTCAGGGGACTGAGTTACGGACAGAAGTTGAACAAGGTGGGACTTTCTTTTGATTAGAGCAGCGAGGAATAGGTATAGGGAGATGTATAAAATCGTAAGGGGCGCAGATAGGGTGAAGACACACAGTCTTTATCCCAGGGTTGGGGAATCAAGAACTAGAGGGCATAAGTTTAGAGTGAGAGGGAACAGATTTAATAGAATCCTGAAGGGCAACATTTTTTTGTATAGTGAATGAACTGCCAGAGGAAGGGGTTGAGGCAGGTACAATGACAACATTTAACAGGCACTTGGACAGGAATGTGGACTGGAAAGATCTAGAGTGATATGGGCAAAATGCAGGAAATTAGGATTAGCTTGGACAGGTATGCTGGTCAGCGTGGGCCTGTTCCAGTGCTGTATGAGTCTACAATGAAAGCTCATCTTTCCTGAAGTCGTATCTGTCCCTGTGCATTCCAATCCCATCCCACAAGGTGACGGGCCGTCGTCTGTGACTTGGAAGGTGGGATGGTGGGCAGAGAGAGTGGGTGCAGATGTAGAAGAGTTCCAGGTCTCAGGATCTGCTTTAATGAGGGTTGTCTAACTCCACCGGGGAAGTAGCCACTGGGTATGTAGAGGGATACTGGCTGGTTCACTATCAAACTCCCGTCTCTCAGCTTCCTTGGGGCTTTCACGCCTCACTTTGAATTAATTCATATTTAAGCATGAATGGGTATCACTGCCTTGCAGCCATCTCCACAGAATCATGTCAACCTCGTCCACTGACAAGTGGAGTCTAGTGACCTTTCAGCTGTCTGTACAAATTAAACGATCAAAACGAGAACCGATTGCCCAGCCAGAGAGTAACACACTACTTTAACCTTGTAATGGACTGGGGTTCCTCCATCGCTTCCTTGCTCCCTCTGTGGGTGGGAGGACGCAGATCAACACCCAAGTGGTTGGACCGCTGTTGTATCCAAGGTGCTGTCTTTCGGATAGACAATAGACAATAGGTGCAGAAGTAGACCATTCGGCCCTTTGAGCCTGCACCGCCATTCTGAGATCATGGCTGATCATCTACTATCAATACCTGGTTCCTGCCTTGTCCCCATATCCCTTGATTCCCCTATCCATAAGATACCTATCTAGCTCCTTCTTAAAAGCATCCAGAGAATTGGCCTCCACTACCTTACGAGGCAGTGCATTCCAGACCCCCACAACTCTCTGGGAGAAGAAGTTTTTCCTTAACTCTGTCCTAAATGACCTACCCCTTATTCTCAAACCATGCCCTCTGGTACTGGACTCTCCCAGCATCTGGAGCATATTTCCTGCCTCTATCTTGTCCAATCCCTTAATAATCTTATATGTTTCAAACAGATCCCCTCCCAATCTCCTTAATTCCAGCGTGTACAAGCCCAGTCTCTCTAACCTCTCTGCGTAAGACAGTCCAGACATCCCAGGAATTAACCTCGTGAATCTACGCTGCACTTCCCCTACAGCCAGGATGTCCTTCCTTAACCCTGGAGACCAAAACTGTACACAATACTCCAGGTGTGGTCTCACCAGGGCCCTGTACAAATGCAAGAGGATTTCCTTGCTCTTGTACTCAATTCCCTTTGTAATAAAGGCCAACATTCCATTAGCCTTCTTCACTGCCTGCTGCTCTTGCTCATTCACCTTCAGTGACTGATGAACAAGGACTCCGAGATCTCTTTGTATTTCTCCCTTACCTAACTCTACACTGTTCAGATAATAATCTGCCTTCCTGTTCTTACTCCCAAAGTGGATAACCTCACACTTATTCACATTAAATGCCACCTGCCAAGTATCTGCCCACTCACCCAGCCTATCCAAGTCACCCTGAATTCTCCTAACATCCTCATCACATGTCACACCGCCACCCAGCTCAGTATCATCAGCAAACTTGTTAACCACGGTCTCTGTGGGTCCCTGGCTCGTGGGGATGCAAGTGATCACTTCCTCTGTCCAGGTTTCCTCCCCAGACCAAGGGAGGGCAGGTAGGTTGATTAAGAAAATAGCATTATTTCTCTTCCACCCATGTACTGCTCGTATCATGGGTGGGTTTTTAAACATCACGAAGTGCCTGTCTCAATGGTCACTGTTACGAACCCCGTAACTGGGTGTCTTACCAGCAAAGATAGAAGTGTCCGTTGGAGTCTGGTGATACTACTTTCAACAGTATTTATTAGTAAAAATACACAAAAATAATATCAAGGCAAATATACAGATAATATACGTCATCAATACTAAACCTAAAAGTGCGGGTATAATAATAATCAATAAGAAATAAGCTCTATCATTGTCTAGGGGATAATAAATTGTTAGATGGAAATATAAAGTTCAGTTCAGTTCATGCAGGCTGCGGTAGTTGTTGGTCGCTGTGTTTCAATTGTTGCAGAGAGAGAGAGAGAGAGAGAGAGAACAGTAACAGCTATTGACTTGCCAATTTTCCTTTACGATCTTGATCTGTCGATGCATTGTTGTTGTGGCCATTCATGTATGACCCCTCTGTCCTTTAGCTAGACCGTTCTTCCATGATGGACTCGTCACCCAGGCAAGGGTGGACACACACACAAGCCCCCACCGGTCTCATAGCATCTCTCCTGGTGCGTCTAAGGGGTGTTCCCTAGAGCTCACTTTTATCCCCACTCACGGGGTCTCAGGTGTCAATCAGGTTGAGATGATGCAGCCCATCAAACCAGCCCACTCTGGTTGCCCCCTGAAGGGTTTCAATGAATAGAACAGTACCAAGTACACAAACCTTCTCTTTTGTTAGCTGGAGACATTTAACCTTAGCTGTGCCTCTCTCTCATAAATTTGTATGAGCTGTTATCAATAACAACTGTCTTGGCAGCTTTCCTGTGTCTCTCTCATCTCCCTTGATAACAGCATCGGAATAGTAGCGATTTACGATTCTCCAAAGGGGGGAGCATTGGCGAATCTGTACCCTTCTGCCCATCAGAGTTGTTCATCATTCGTAACACCACATATATGGCAACACTTGGGCACTTACATGTACATTGTGTTTTATAAGATTGCTTTCATATTTATATTTGTTCTTTTCTTTACGTTCTCTGTGCAATTTTTTTATGCTGCATCAGATCCGGAGTGATAATCATTTTGATCTCCTTTACACTTGTGCACTGAAGAATGGCAATACACAATCCTGAATCTTGAACCTCGATCACTGCTTCTGTCTGCTCATTCCAAATACACACCATCCGCTGTGTGAAGGAGCTGTCCCTGATGTTCCTTTTGCTTTGTAGTCTCTACCTTCTGATACTTCAGCCTGTGCCTTCTTGTTTTTACCATAGCTCTACTGGGAATGATGGTGCAGGTCATTGTCACACAGCTGTTTGTGGGATCTTGCCTTCCTCACGTTACTACAGTGAACAGATTGCAGTCGGTGCTCCAGTTGTCATGGGATACCAGCAAAGGGATGTCGAAGATGCTTTAATTATTTTTTCTTTCACTATCTCGGGCAGCGTAATTAGATTCAGACAACACACACAAAATGATGGTGGAACGCAGCAGGCCAGGCAGCATCTATAAGGAGAAGCGTTGTCGACGTTTTGGACCGAGACCCTTCGTCAGGACTGTTCGGCCCGAAACATCGACAGCGCTTCTCCCTATAGATGCTGCCTGGCCTGCTGTGTTCCACCAGCATTTTGTGTGTGTTGTTGTTTGAATTTCCAGCGTCTGCAGATTTCCTCCTGTTTGCTAATTAGATTCAGATTTATTTATCACGTGTCAATTGAAACATAGAGTGAAATGCACCAATTGTGTTAATAACCGACCCAGCCAAGGAAGGTTTGCACGCAGATCATCCGGTTACATGTTTGGGTGTGTGCGAGAAAGATCCAAAACCATGTTGGAGACCGTATTTTGGGTTGCATGGTGGCAGTGATCAGCGCAACACTGTTACAGTGCCGGTGACCTGGCATCAATTCCTGCCGCTGTCTGAGAGGGTTTGTACATTTTTTCTGTGATTGCATGGCTTTCTCCGGGTGCTCCAGTTTGCTGCTACATACCAGAGATGTACGGGTCAGTAGGTATAACTGGACACCGCATGTAATGACAGAGCCCTGCACAGTGCTGAACACAAGTGCAGAGCAAGGCCTCAGACTCAGGCTCGAAGTAAACAATATGACACAAATGAAATTCAAAGGTAAAATCACACACAAATACAAATGGAACTCCTATGATTGAGCACTGAGTGCTCAGTACGAGGACTTTAAGCACAGATGTACCGTGAAGGAATACGGTAGGCAATAATTGGCAGTCTAAGTCTTAAACGGACAGTGGAAGCTGATGGAGCACCGAAACATGAATGCCTGTCATGGGTCAGTCGGGGCCATGACACCATGGGCTGGAACGGCCTGGCGTTGTGCCATATCCCTAAATAAAATAAAATTTTAAATATACTGGGGCTAGAAGCATTGCCACAGATCAGAATAGAACGTCCAGTAGTGCTCATCATAACTAATATGATACAGCACAGGGGAAGACGCATTTAAGTAAGCTGTTAACCTGAGGCCCCCTAATCCTCTCATATGCGTGGGATAGGTCCTATGGAAACAAGACCATTAGCTCCTGGGTATCCGATGCCTCACTCATGCCCTGTGTATGTATGCTGACCTTGAACTTTAACCTCAGTTTTAAAGGTTTAACTTTCAAACTCTCCATTGTTTACTTTCTCCATATTTCTACCGTCTCCCCTGCCCTTGTAACCCCTGGAAGCTCAATGCATCTTCAGTTCTGGCCTCTTGGTCATGCCTAATTTTAAATGTTCCATCATTGTTGGCTTCCTGAGCCACATGCTTTGAAATTCCCTCCCCAAACCTATTTCTTCCTTTGTGATGCTCCTTCAGACGTATCCATGGTCAAGGAACTTGTCCTATTCCTTCAAAGTTGGCTCAAGGCCAGATTTTGTTTGATAGCTCTCTTGTGAATTGCCTTGGGATATTTTACTATTCGGTGAAAAATGCAGTCTGGACACAAGAGATTTCAAAAGGGAAACTTAAATGGAATTCCAATTTTATGAGGCTAGGTTATCCAAGAACTCTTTCTCACCGTCTCCCAAAACCCTGGTAACATTTTATTCTGTCTCGGAGTTGATGGCTGAGAATGCTAGATTAGGAAGAGGCCCCCGTGACTGCAAGCACGCTGAGCTGCTGAAGTCAATTATGTCTCTGTAGCTACTTCCCATGTTGCTGTTCGGTAACTCCAGGCAGCAGCAGAATCAGAATCAGGTTCATTACCAATGACATCTGTTGTGAAACTTGTTGTTTTGTAGCACCAGTACAACGCAGCAGGTAGAATATACTGTATAATAAGAAATACCTGTATATATATATATATATTTACATAAATTTTATATAAGTGGTCCAAAAATTGCGAGGTAGTGTTTGTGGGTTCGTTATCTGTTCAGAAATGTGATGGCAGAGGGGATCAAACTATTTCTAAAATGTAAAGTGTGTGTCCTCAGGCTCCTGTACTTCCTCCCTGATGGAAGGAATGAGAAGAGAGCTTGTCCTAAGTGATGGAGTCTTTAATGATGGCCACCGCCTTTTTGAGACATTGGTTATGAAGATGTCTTTGATGCTGGGGAGGCCAGTGCCCATGATGGATCAGACTGAACATATAACCTTGTCCATTTTCTCCAATCCGATACCAGGTGATGCAACCAGTCAGAATGCTCTCCTCTCCGGAGTCTTCGGTGATAAACCAAATCTCTTCAAACTCCTCATGACATGTGGCTGCTGGTGTACCTTTTTCATAATTGTTGTGCCTAGGATAGATCTTCAGAGATGTCCTCACCCAGGAACTTGAAATTTAACCCCCACCCCTCCTCCCCTTTCCACAGCTGACCCCTCAATGAGGACTGGTATGTGTTCCTCTGACTTCTCCTTCCCCTTGTCCAGGAGATGGTGTTTTTACAGGGTGGACCATGAGTACCTGTTGGGACTCTGCACCCATTCAAGCTCAGATGACATTTTGTGTCCTACACCCAACTGTTGTGCACTGCTGAGTGCCTTGTTAAAGTCAACAGATCCTTGACAGCGTCATTGTACTTTGAGTCATGGGGTGCCCCATGTCGGGGCAGCTGTACTCTGTTTGTGTGGAGCCATTCCTGTCCCTCCTCCATAAGAGGTTGGCGTGTTTGTTTTTACATGAAGTGGACATGGAGTTCGACCATTTGGTTTACACCGATAACATCTTCCTCATGGTCACTGACTCGTTGGACTTACAAAGGGTGCGAGACTGCCTTTAGAACTTCTGGACCGTGTGCTCTGCAAGCATCAACTGGGAAAAGTGTGCTTGCTGGCCTCTCAGAGGACCAGTGGCAGGCAGACTCTCTGCCGGAGGGGTTAGGACCCTTTGAGTGGAGCAGCAGCACCCCCTCTATCTGGGTGTCCACCTGACCTCCACCGAGAAGGCCCTGGTGAGACTTAGAGACAAAAGTTTCTGCCTGGCTGCAACGCTTGTCAGGCTTACTTCATGCAATCTCATACTGCGGGAGGGAAGACTCACTCAACTTCTGCCTTAAATATACCCAACGACTTGTCCTCCACGACCAAGCAGCCAATCAGAAATGGCTCACTTTATTCCCACTCTTTGCATCCTGCCAATCTGCCAATGCTCTCTTTTCTAGAATAGCATGAGCTCTTAACTTGTTAAGCAGCCTCATGTGTGTTACCTCGTCAAAGGCCTTCTGAAAATCCAAGTACACAACTTCCAACAATTCTCCATTGTCCATCCTGCTTGTTATTTCTTCAAAGAATTCCAACAGATTTGTCAGAAAAGATACTCCTTGAAGGAAACTGTGCTGGCTACGGCCTGTTTTATCATGTGCCTCCAAGTACCCTGAAACCACATCCTTAACAATCAACTCCAATGTCTTCCCAGCCACTGAGGTCAGGCTAAGTGGCCGATGATTTCCTTTCTTCTACCTCCCTCCCTTCTCAAAGAGCGGAGTGGCATTGTACTGTGTGCTGGAGAGGGGAAGGTTGAGATTTCTGAGTCTGTCTTCAAATTTGAGGCAGTTCTACACAAATGGTAGTAGAAATCTGGAGTTCACAAAGTCAGAGAGCAGGGAAACAGGCCTTTCTGCCCATCAAGTCATACTGGCCATTTACACTAATCCTACATGAATCCCACTTCAATTCTCCCAACGTTGCCGTGGATTCCACCCACATTCTACAGCTCCCCTGCACTAGGGGTGACTTACATCGGGCAGTTAACCCACCCACTTGCACTTTTTTGGGCTGTAGAAGGAAATCAGAGCACCCGGAGGAAGTCATGGGGTTACAGAAACCATGAGAACATACAAACTCCATACAGGCAGCATCCGAGGTGAGATTGAATATGAGTTATGGGAACTGTAACACTGCACCTATCTCACAGGGAGAATGTGCAAACTCCATACTGACAGCACTGCAGGTGAGAATTGAAAATGAGTTATGGGAACTGTAACACTGCAGTAACCTAGCAGACACTTGGAACATCACAGTACTAGTGATTTTATACTAAGTATCCTGGAATATGCAACAAAGACCAAGTGAATGCCACTGTTGTTGGATGGTGGAAGAGTCTCAAGTGGCCTGCATGAACAGTTGGATAGTGATTGAGCTTTCTACCTGCTGAGAGGTACTCAGATTTAGACAAATACCTCACTGTATTCCCTGTCCGATACCATGCCTTTCCTGTGTAAAAAAATACTGAACTGGACCTGGTGACTTACCCACCTCCCAGATCAAAAGGGAAAAAAGCGCCTGATAAGTGTCTTGGAACAAGTGTCAGGTCAGTGGTACTTTCAGTATGTTACGTTGCGAGTACTTAATGATTTAAAGAAAAATCAGTTTCATTTATCACATGTACATCGAAACATACAGTGAAATGTGTCAAGGAAGTGTCATGGCCTGAAAGTGTTGCCATGCTTCCAATACCAAGATAACATGCCCACAATTCCCTAACATCTGTACATCTCCGGAATGTGGGAGAAAACTGGAGTTCCAGAGGAAACGCGCGTGGTCACAGTGAGAATATGCAAATGCCTTACAGTGGGATTTGAACCCAGATCACTGGTGCTGTAAAGTCTTATACTAGCCACTATGCTACTGTGAAATAAGCCTGATGCATCATTGTCATTCAGTAACTGGTAGATCAGGTCAGTTGAGATGTGAATCTGAATTCCACAACAACAAATGGGCATTGTAAATTTCAGTAATGAAATTAGATAGATAGATAGATAGATAGATAGATAGATAGATAGATAGATAGATAGATAGATAGATAGATAGATAGATAGATAGATAGATAGATAGATAGATAGATAGATAGATAGATAGATAGATAGATAGATAGATAGATAGATAGATAGATAGATAGATAGATAGATAGATAGATACTTTATTCATCCCCAAGGGGAAATTCAACATTTTTCCAGAGTCCCATACACTTATTGTAGCAAAACTAATTACATACAGTATTTAACTCAGTATAAATATGATATGCATCTAAAATCACCCTCCCAAAAAGCTTTAATAAATAGCTTTTAAAAAGTTCTTAAATAGTTCACTAAAGTGCATTGAGTGGTAACTTAGGCTCAGTCCTAACCCCGGCACTTTAACATGTCTTGCCCCTGGTGGTTGAATTGTAGAGCCGAATGGCGTTGGGGAGTAATGGATCTCTTCATCCTGTCTGAGAAGCATTGCATTGACAGCAACCTGCCGCTGAAGCTGCTTCTCTGTCTCTGGATGGTGCTGTGCAGAGGATGTTCAGGGTTTTCCATGATTGACCGTAGCCTACTCAGCGCCCTCCGCTCTGCCACCGATGTCATACTCTCCAGTTCTGTGCCCACGACAGAGCCCGCCTTCCTTACCAGCTTATTAAGACGTGAGGTGTCCCTCTTCTTAATGCTGCCTCCCCAGCACACCACCACAAAGAAGAGGGGGCTCTCCACAACTGACCGATAGAACATCTTCAGCATCTCACTACAAACATTGAATGATGCCAGCCTTCTGAGGAAGTACAGTTGACTCTGTGCTTTCCTGCACAGGGCATCTGTCTTGGCAGTCTGGAATGTATTGGTAACAGTCACTGTGAAACTACCACACTGGTCTGTCAATATCCTTGAGGGACAGAATTCGGTCTGACCTGATTTTGACTCCAGTTAATATCAATGTGACTTGGTACTGAGTGTTGGATAAACAGAGAAGTCTTTCTGGCCATCACTGGTTACAGCAAATAAAATCAATGAGAAAAAGACTAACTGGTAAGAGAATTATGATGAAGAATCAGGATTCTCTTCTAACTACTCACATTTAGTTTAATAGGCTGGAGTTAAATTAGAGCTAGGACATGTCCTATTGATGGAGCCTTGCAAATGGTACCAATATGTAACCGAATCACTATTCCTTTTGTGTTCCCAGCCAACCTCAGATTGATTAATAATTACACAATGAAAGCCCTGGATCTGATAATAAGCATTTCTCCCAGAGTCAGTCAATACCAGTAACAATGTAGATCAGCATTTGTCAGCACTCATACTCCCAAAGGCCATGTGTCATTGGCTCTGACAATGAAATCTATTCATTAATCAAGTGCTCCTGCACCAAGATTATTATAATTTTGCATGGCCCATTTAACATCATACAGAGATATTTCAGCTTGTCCTATCATGGACATTCCCTTTGTTCTACACATCCCTCCAGCAACTGCTCCCCTCCTGAAAATTAACATACATCAATTTCTCCCTCTCTGTATTCTACAGAACCTGAAGCATTGACAGCTTCATTTTCCACAGATGCTGTCTGCCTATTGAGTATTTCAGATCTGCGGCATCTGCAGGTTTAATCTTGTGTGTTTGAGGCCCACTGATACACCAGGCCCAACACGATCCTTCTTTCACTGAGGTTGTGGAGGGCACTAGGAGCAGAGTGTGCCTGTCAAGTTACTTTAGCTCTGAAATTGTACATTTCGACATATCAAACGTTAGAGATTTGTCGGCACTTTGAATTGAATTGAATTGACTTTATTTCTTACATCCTTCACATACATGAGGAGCAAAAATCTTTATGTCTCCCTGTAAATGTGCAATGTGCAATTTATAGTAATTTGTAATAAATAGTATGCACAACAGGACAGTCAATATAGCTTAGAAATACAATTGCATCAGCAGGAATTAATCAGTCTGATGGCCTGGTAGAAGAAGCTGTCCCGGAACCTGTTGGTCCTGGCTTTTATGCCACGGTACCGCTTCCCAGATGGTAGCAGCTGGAACAGTTTGTGGTTGGGGTGACTCTGGCCCCCAATGATCCTTTGGGCTCTTTTTACACACCTGTCCTTGTAAATGTCCTGAATAGTGGGAAGTTCACAACTCCAGATGCAATGGGCTGTCCACACCACTCTCTGCTGAGTCCTGTGATTGGTGAAAGTACAGTTCCCATACCAGGCAGTGATGCAGCCAGTCAGGATGCTCTCAATTGTGCCCCTGTAGAAAGTTCTTGGGATTCGGGGGCACATACCAATCTTCTTCACCCGTCTGAGGTGAAAGAGACTCTTTTGTGCTTTTTTTCACCACACAGCCGGTATGTACACACAACCTGAAACCCTCGATAATGTGTATGCTAAGGAACATAAAGCTGTTCACCCTCTCAACCCCAGATCCATTGATGTCAATAGGGGTTAGCCCGTCTCCATTCTTCCTGTAGTCCACAACCAGCTCCTCTGTTTTTGCAACATTGAGGGAGAGGTTGTTTTCTTGACACCACTGTGTCAGGGTGATGACTTCTTCTCTGTAGGCTGCCTCATTATTATTTGAGATAAGGCCAATCAGTGTAGTATCATCAGCAAATTTAATTAGCAGATTGGAGCTGTGGGTGGTAACACAGTCATGGGTGTACAGGAGTAAAGAAGGGGGCTTAACGACACAGCT
Organism: Hypanus sabinus; assembly: GCF_030144855.1. Taxonomy (NCBI): domain Eukaryota; kingdom Metazoa; phylum Chordata; class Chondrichthyes; order Myliobatiformes; family Dasyatidae; genus Hypanus; species Hypanus sabinus. Next base: position 144,558,345 of record NC_082715.1, on the reverse strand, counting down.
CTGAGGGACTTCTGTGTTGTGGGTCAGAGCCCACTCTTACCGCCTGCCAGAGATCTGACAGGAAGTCCAGGATCCAGCTGCACAAGGCAGGGTGAAGGCCGAGGTCTCTGAGCTTCTTGTCGAGCCTGGAGGGAATTATGGTGTTGAATGCTGAACTGTAGTCCAAGAACAGCATTCTCACATAAGCATCCTTCTTCTCCAGATGTGTAAGGACAGTGTGTAGAGCTGTGTCTATTGCATCATCTGTCGATCAGTTGTGCCAGTAGGCAAATTGTAGGGGGTCCAGTGTGGGTGGTAGCATGCTGCAGCTGTAGTCCCTGTCCAACCTCTCAAAGCTTATTTTTGAGTGAGTGTGATGGGAAAGAATGAGCTCACTGGACACATGACTTCATCAAAGAAAAGATTAAGATTTGCATTATAAGTAATGAATCAGGGGGACATTAGTGAGTGCCCTCCAAACCTTGCCCAGTAGCCTTGGTACTTTGTATTGTTCTGCACCAAAATATCCATCGACTGAAAAAGATTTTAGTGACCATGTGGCGAGCCTTTGTTTGAAATCTGTAAATGGGAAAAGCTGCTTGTCACAGATTAATTCGAGCTCCAGCAAGTGAAGGTCATGTGTGTACAATGAAAAATAACATCTGTATTTCTTACAAGGTTGGATGATAATGACAAATGGACCTATTCAATTAAGCCTTTGTTTTCGAGCATGTCACTGTTGGAAGTTAGGACTGTAAATAGACTGTCTGGTAGCTTCGTCTCCCTGCGTAAGGAAGAGGGGAGGTACATCTGCAAGGAGCGCTGCCTGTACAAAGCAGTGAATATCGTCAAGGGCTTCCACCATCCAGGCCAGGCTCTCTTCTCACTGCTGGTGCAGGAGCCTCAGGATTCATACCACCAGGTTCAGGAACAGTTATTACCCTACAACCATCAGGTCCCAAACCACCAGGTTCAGGAACAGTTATTACCCCTCAACCATCAGGTCCCAAACCACCAGGTTCAGGAACAGTTATTACCCTATAACCATCAGGGCTCACACCACCAGGTTCAGGAACAGTTATTACCCTCAACCATCTGGTCCCACACCACCAGGTTCAGGAACAGTTATTACCCTCAACCATCTGGTCCCACACCACCAGGTTCAGGAACAGTTATTACCCTCAACCATCAGGTCTCACACCACCAGGTTCATGAACAGTTATTACCCTCAACCATCGGGTCCCACACCACCAGGTTCAGGAACAGTTATTACCCTCAACCATCAGGCTACTGAATCCGCATGGATAACTTCACTCACCTCAACTCTGAACTGATTCTACAGCCTATGGACTCACTTTCGAGGGCCTGACAACTCATCTTCTTGGTAGTTTTAATTTATCTATCTATCTAAGCATTTACTTATTTATTTGTTATCTGTTTATTTATTTACTTGTTCGTTATTTATTTATTTGCACAGATTGTCTTCTATTGTGCACTAGCTGTTTCTCAGTCTCTGGGTGCAGTTTTTCCTTGATGCCGTTGTATGTCTTCATTCTATTGTGAATTCTGCAAGAAAGTGAACCTCAGGGTTGTATATGGTGACATAGATGTACCTTGATAATAAATTTACCTGCGTTTGGACATGCATTGGTGCCCTCTTGAGCATCAATCTGCAGGACAAAATCAGCAGCTCGAGCACCATCTACAGCGGGAAAGGAAATGTTAGCGTTTTGGGTCAAAACTCTTCATCAAGACTCACACTGAAAGACAGCAGTTGGGTTTCACACAACCCCCATCTGAAAGTGGAGACGATCTCCTCAGATTCCACCCACCCTCAAGATGCTTCACAGTGGAGCCCTACGGCATGGACACAAGAGACTGCAGGTGCTTGAATCTGGACCGACAAGCGGTCAGCTGTCAGCTGAAGGAACTCAGCAGGTCAGGCAGTATCAGTGTGGGGAATGGAATTGTTCACGTTTCAGGTCAAAATCCTATATAGGACTGAGAGAGGAGAGGTGAGATGAACTCTATAAGGAGAAGGGGAAGGGGAAGAAAGGAGTTCGAGGTGGTTTGTGGATGGGGGGGGTAAGATGGCAGACAGTTGGTGTCAGGGAGGGGAGGGGAGCAGGGATGGAGATGGGAGACAGAGCCAGATGAATGATGGATGGAGAGAGACAGAGAGAGAGGCCTTGCCCTATGCTCAATTCAAATGATTGTTTTATTTTAACTTGGGGACAGCAATTGTCGTTGCACATTGACTGAAAATTAAAGCCCCACATTCGGTTAAAAAGCTTGCAAGGCTTAGGGTTACTGAATGTGATTTGTACTGGACAGGGTAAACATCACAGGGCTGAAAAGGACCTCCAAATCATGAAGAGCTTTGATAGGAGGAATGCAGGCAGTCTTTTCCCTCGGTCTGAGGAATCAAAAACTAAAGGGCATAGGCTTAACGTCAAAGGAGAAGGATTCAAAAGAGATATGAGGGCATCTTCTTCACACGGGGGGTGGGGGGATGTGGATTGAACAAGCTACCAGAGGAAGTGGTAGAGTTAAAGATTCAAAGTACATTTATTATTAAGGAATGTATAAATTATTCAAACTTGAAGTTTATTTGCTTACAGGTAGCCACAAAGCAAAAAACCCAAAGGAACACAATTAATAAAAAATAGAACAGCCACACCCGTTGCACAAGAGAAAGGGGGTTAAAAACACAAATCATGTAAACAATTGAGGCGAGCAACAACATCCAGAACCAAACTGAATCCTCAGATCTAAACTCCAGAGCAGCCCAGAGTAGACCTGAAGCCTCACATATCGATTCATCATATTAGCGGGCACGGAGCACAGATGGTAAAATAACAATATTTTACAGATTAGGACTGGTACATGGATAAGAAAGGTTTAGAGGCATATGGGTGAAATCCAGATGAATGGGATCAACCTAGAAGGCACCTAGGTCATCAAGGATAAGTTTGGCCAAAAGGGCCATTTTTCATGTTGTAAAGGGCAACGTGGTAGTGTAGCGGTTAATTTTCTCACTTTACAGTGCCAGCAGCACGGGTTCAGTTTCCACCACCATCCATAAGGTGCTTATATGTTCTCCCTGTGACCAAGAAGGCTTCCTCTGGGTGTTCCAGTTTTCTTCCACTTTCTAAAGTCTTATGAGTTGGGATTAGTAAGTTTTGGGCAAGCTATGTTGCTGTATCTATGGAGAGAAACGAACAGCTGATGTTCTGGGCCAGTCCTGATGAAGAATCTCAGCCTGAAACGCTGACGGTTTATTCCACTCCAAAGATGTTGCTTCACCTGTCGAGTCTGTCCAGCATTTTGTTTGTTTCTTGGGAGGAATCAGGGACCTTCAGACGGAGATCGATTCCAACCGAAAGCAATGTTCTAAAATATAGGCCATATTAAATGGCATGTGCAAAATAAGGGAAAACCTGCAGTTATATTATTCCCATCATTACCTCAGGAAATTATCATTTTAAGAGTAGTTGTTATTGTAATATAGGAAACTTGGCAGCCAGTCTATGCCCATGGCAGTGGCACGCTAGTGTAGCAGTTAGTGTAACTGCATTGGAGCTCAAGCGATCCGGATTCAATTCCTGCTGCTTGCTATAAGGAGTTTGAACGTTCTCCCCTTGACCACGTGGGTTTCCCCAGGCACATTGGTTCCCTCCCACAATCCAACAGTGTACAGGTTGGTAGATTAATTGGTCACATGGGTGTAATTGGGTAGCACGGGCTTGTTGTGGGGAAATGCCCGTTACCATGTACGAGTGAGATAGCAAGTGTGGCGTGCTATGTTAGCGCCAGAAGCGTTGCGACAATTGCGTGCCGCCAGTACAATCTCGCTGATTTGACTTGACACAAATGATGCATTTCACTGTACGCTTTGATCTTTCAATATACGCAGGCCGAATAGAACTAATCTCTCCCATGGTCACATTGCTTCCTGATGATGCGAGTGTGAAGGGTGAGCTTGACCTTCTTCTGTTCAGACAATCATGGGAAAGAGTGTGCAAGCCCTTATTGTCGTACACGTCAGTCAGTGCACAGCTCACTAGGGAGGCCAGTGAGACTTCCGTGCTTAAGTAGGAAATGTGCCACGCGGCGTTTTGACTTTGAAGTGAAGGCTCCACCTACAGAACCGTGGGTAACATCTCCCTCCGTTGCTCCTTAGCAGGATCCAGCTGTAAACCTACTGGCTTCAGTGAAGCACATTGTGCATTCATCAGCCTTCATACTCCTGGGACCAGCAGAGACTCCTGCTTAATCGTTGTAGGAGTGTGCTGTCAAATTGTTTAGGTGTAAATACATATGCACATTTCCACTGGGTTTGTTATACAGTATGTTAAAACATGCCAGAGTACTAACCTGTGACTACAATGCAGCAAAAACCTTTAAATAAACTATTACTACCGATTATCATCCAGCAATTACATAACCGTGGTGAGACCTAAGGCAGAATTTGTGCTGGTGATCACGTTTCTTAGCCCGTGTACGCATGTACCTCCCTCTCTCATATAACTCTTTTTGTATTTACTGCCCTTCACCCATGGCCTGTGGGTATATTTTCATTTATGGCTTTAGAAACGAAGGGCTCGTCATCAAAAAGCGGATTGTCTGTGTTTAACTGCTGTTCACAAGGCAAATGAATCCCTCTGCATTTTCTCCCTCTGAGGCTGTCTCACACTTGCAGCTTTATCGGACTCTCTGCCTGTGTTTCCCTCTAATTCAGCATTCAAATGTTATCCTATATCTGTCTCTGTGCATCTTTCTGTCTCAGTGTGTGCGTGCGTGTGACTCTCTGTCTCTGTGTGTCTCTCTGTCTCTGTG